>NW_026715005.1:0-21956 GCF_029784015.1 Lycium ferocissimum | reverse complement strand
GTAAAACTGTGGGGGCCCCCAAATTATGTAATAAAGGCCATATGAGAAAGCGTACGCGATTATATCGACGATTAAGGCACCGAATCTCACCAAAAGTTTCGGGGTTAAGCGTGCTCAGCAGGGAGCAATTTCATGATGGGGACCTGGGATATGCCAAAATTTCCACAAATGTCGATCCAAGAGACAAATGGGAAAATAGAATGTACGGAGTGGTTGGAGACTATAAAGGACCGCACACTAGCACGCGACGAAGCAGAGATTAGAGAAGAGGCACCGGCAATCTGTGCGACCCGCTTTGGAATTAGGATAGGCTTGAACTACGTTTGAAAGCATTTTGGAATTAGTTGATAATGACTATGTACACACATATGAAATTTTACGATGCCTCGTTATGATTAAATTAAAGGGACACACGTGTGTCAGGGCGGAAGGATTGTTGACGTGTAAGGAGCCCCCCAAGGCGGGGGGGGTGAGGGAAATGTAAGGACGAGATAAAGAGGTAGTTGATACGGTAATCGTTCAATATGAACGCTTAGGCTACAAATAAGGCCCTTTTATTGAAGTAATTAGTAGGGTCGGAAAAAATCGACTAAAGTGTGAGGAGTTTGCCCGTACTTGGAATGACACGACGCTTAGAAAGTGGACGCGTATGAAGGAAAAGAGTATGACAAGAGAATGGTATTGGGTGGCCCACAGATTTGGATGAAGGACGATAACTAAAAAGGAAGCTCCCCCAAGGTGCTTATGCACCTCAGCCTAGTCTGAACATTCGAGGACGAATGTTCCAAAGGATGTTACACTCGCATTTTGTACGGTTGGATATCTTAGGACAATGGCGGAAAGTTGAGGACAAGGCTAGTTTCCGAGCTTTGATTTAGAGCGCAAGTTGCTTGTAAGTATTATTGGCATGGAATGTCAAGGGCAAATTTGGAATTTGGAAATTTAATTTTATGACTTGTTGAAGAAGTCTTGTGGTCATCCAAGTTGAAGTGGACTATGGCCCACATGAATGCAAATGCATGTGATGAAAGATGAATAAGTAAGCTTGGAAGTCATCTTTTATTAATTAGAAAACTCTAGAGAATTGAAGAAATTTGGAGGAAAATAAGAGGCACATGACCGGCCATGTGCCTCTATTATATATATATATGTGTGTGAGTCATGAAGGCATCATTTTCACCATGGAAATTTCAAGAACAAATGAGAGGGAGAAAGAAAAAGAGAGAGAGAGACGTTGGCTACAAAGAGCCGGCCGAAACCGCCCTCCAATTTTTGGTGGGGAAAATTAATCTCTTCTTGTTTTCCTACTAATTAGAAGGTCCTCTACGATGTGGAACAATCGTTGATCAAGAAAACACTCCTTTGTCAACCACAAGCTCTAGCCGAGAAAGGGAGAAGATGGAGTGAAAGTGTATGATTCAATTCTTTTTGCATGTTTTCAGGCTGCCTTGGACGTATTATATTGCATGGAAATGGATAAAAATCATGAAGAGTTGTGTGTTGTAAGTTGTGGCCGTATGTAGCATGTTTTGGCCGTGTGAATGTGTTGTTGTGTGTTGATGAACTACTTGTGTTTAGCATGTTTTGAGTGTTGTTGTAATGTGTTGAAATGGATGAAAAGCATGAAGTTGTGTGTGTGTGAAGGGTTGGCCGAATGGTGGCCGATTGTGTGGAAGAGATGGACTAGTTGTATTTGATATGATTTGGTTGTCGAATCGTGAATTCTACAATGTGAAATAAAGGTTTAATGACTTATGTTGATGTTGTAATTGTTGTGGGCTGTTTTGAAAGTTAATATGGTTTTAATATGTTCTCTTATACTTATGAAGTTAGTGTGGAAATGTATGGAATTGTTGATGTAGTGTGAGACTTGGAAAGTAAGAAACGATTATTGTTGTATTCATTAAGTTGAGGATTTCGGGTAATGTTGTAAGTTGGTTGGGCTGATTTGAACACCTTATGGATTGTCCGAGATGACCTTGAATCATGCTTGAATGGCCTTGAAATAATATTTGAACGTATGATCATTGATTTTTGGTTTTGAATGTATGAAGTTTGTTTGAATAAATGGAATATTGTCGACCTATGTAGAAAGGGATTGTTAATGTTAGGATGTGTTATGAATTGATTATGAACGTCGTCATTATGATTGTTGGTTGGTTGTTGTTAATATGGGCCGAGCCATAATTCTCGGACGGTGTATTTACGAGAGGAGATGCTCGCCCAAATTTTTGTAGACAAGGGAAGGATGGAAGATTTGAAAGCAAAAGTCTACTATTGACAAATTGGTAAACATGACCATTTGCAAATTCCGGGCGAGACGGATTCGAGATTGAACGAGCATAAGACGTCCGAAAGGTATGTGAAGCTATCCCTCTCCTTCCTTTGGCATGTCCTAGGTGTTCTAGGCTTGAATTTGAGCTTCGGGGGTTATTCTCGTTCATCGAAAGTCGACTGCGAAATTGAGCACTATTCATTCAAAGGCGATTGAACTAGAATCTTTATATTTTGTTGGAAAATGTTCAAACGCCCGTAACTTGCAGGGATGTGATCGAATTGCCTTGAAACTTCATAGATGACTCTATTAAGTGATATTTTATTACATAAAACTTTTCAAAACCACTCCGAAGGGGGTGTGATATATTATTTTCTAAAACTTTCTTAAAACCACTCCGGGCGGGGTGTGATATACTATTTTCTAAGGCTTTTCTAAACCGCTCCGAAGGGAGTGTGTACAAAACCACTCCGGCGGGAGTGTGATATTTTATAAAACTTTTTAAAAACCACTCCGAAGGGGGTGCGATATTTTATTATTATTATTGCTAATATTAATATGCCCGAAGGGGCTAGGATTAGTATTATGTCGCGAGTGGCATGCCCGATGGGGCCAGGGTAGCCGTATGCCACAAGTGACATGCCCACTGCCCGGGGGCTGGGATTATTATGCCGGGGCCAGCATGTCCGATGGGGCCCGGGATAGACGTATGTTGGACCGGCATGCCCGGCGGGCCATCATTTTACGTCGGGGCCGCATGTCCGATGGGGCCGGATAGACGTATGCCGGACCGGACACCCGAAGGGGATTATTATTATTATTATTATTACTATTATTATTACTAGTATTATTATTATTATCATCATTATCATTATGCCGGAAGCGGCAATGCCCGAAGGGGCCATCATTATCATTATGCGGAAGCGGCCGTCCGAAGGGACTACTTTATTTAAATATTTAATTCATGTCGTAACCTAAACTTGCTTTCTCGTTGTACTTTCTCGATTTACGCTTTAGTAATGCTTTACATACTCGTACATATTCCGTACGACCCTCCTTCTTCGGGGGCCGCGTTTCATGCCACGCAGTACACCCAGATGAAGAGAAGACTTGTTAGAAGTTGTCCCCGCGGATTGGCGAGCTCCACCTCGCTGGAGTGTTGCCGAGTCAAAGTGTTCGTGTCATGGTTTTCGCCGTATGTTAGAGACTTTGCGTACAAAGTGTCCCGTGGATAGTGCGTCGGAAGTGCGAATAGATTGTAAATGTTAAAAGAGTTTGTATTTCCGATAATGATTGCCGTTTGAAAAGTTCCATGTTTTAAGAAATTTTCGAAATGGCGAGTTTTATTATGCGAATGTTTAAGGGTTCGCTCGACTCTGAGGAGAGTCGGGTGCCCATCACACCCTAGTGAGGTCGGGGTGTGACATTTGTCATGCTCAATTTTCTTTAAATACTTGGCATCTTTGTCGTCAGCCCTCCTCTAAACCAAACGGGCTCAAATATCGGCTTGCGAATCTTTGTCTTGCACACTATATAGAGAATAGGTCTAGGAGGAAGTGTGCCTTGTAAGTCGGACCTTAACCAATCTTTATACTCCGCAACACAAGCTGGATGAAACCTATCTTCGGCTAAGGTATCGGGACCCCAAATGATGCGACCCTTCCATTCTCGCACGCAGTCTAAAGCCCTTGGCGGCCTGTCAATGTCATAGTCAAGGATAAAATCCCCCATGCCGCCAATCTGGGGCACGACTTGAATTCTCCCAAATTTTCTCAAGACCCTGCCAGGTGCATAAGGGCGAATCCCCCAAATTTCTGTAAGTGGTAAGAATGGACACTTTCTTTCCCTAACCACAATTTCACTGGACACAAAGTCGTGAAACGTCCATTGAATGTTTTCTTCCTTCAATCTGGAAAATGTGAATGTCCAACTTTGTCTGTTTTTTACTCCGAAGTTTGGACAAAAATCCCGAAGACCATCCTTTTCGGCAGGCTTACTTAAATACTGTTCATCCCTAACTTTGATCATGTGCTTGAGGATCCACCATTGTAGGAGTAAGTTACAGCCTTGGAACTATTTGTAGTGATTTCGGGAGAGGCTCCGGGCTCGGTACAAATTGGCTAGTATGATTGGGGTTTTGTCAAAGTATTTGGTTTTTTTCTTGTTGGGTTATGCCATAGAAAATGGCATTGGTGACCGAAATGACTCGGGGGTCTATGGCCAAGGACCAATCTTTGGGGAAAACCATGGTTCCCAAAAAGGCAATGGCGAAAGCTAAATGTCTGGTGGCTGTCCATTCGGCATAAGTCTTGAATTTCCCGGGATGTTCCACGAATCCATTCGGACTTCCAAAACGTTTGTATAGCTCTATAAAGGGTATAGTAGGGCCATGGGCCCAATTGGCGTAGTTCAAGGAAAGCATTCTGCAAATTTGGGAGTAGGTGGATTTTTTTGGGATTAAAGCATTTTGGTCAGGTTTCTTTCTTTTTTTCAACCCCTAGCCTACGCTAGTCAACACATCCCTAAACTTTTCCAAAGTCAGCGTCATCTCGACGTCGTCCCCGAATAGGAAATCCATACTGTCTCTGTCCCAAAACCCGGTAATTACTTCTATCAGTTCTTTACAACCCGTCATCATAATGAATGTCAAATTTCTTAAGTGACATGAAATCCCCCTTTTCTCCTCTGGGGACATTTGGCCCCACCAAATACGCAACAACTTAGGTGTAGTCAGGACCATATCAAAGCTCAAGTTGATCGACATCTACAAAATAGAAGTCAAGGTTAATCCCCCCTCCCCCCCCAGGCAATGGTTTCATTTATAGGCACATTACATGTTTCCAAATAGCACATAATATGGGATGCGGTGTTTTTCGAGTCATAGACCGTACTTGACATGGGGTAGTCTTCCTATCGAGTTTGGATACGTCTAAAATATCTAAACCTCCCAGCCTACTTCATATTTGAATTTAGCTTAGCTCTAACCTAGGCATATGCGGGAGTGGGTTTTTTGAATTGACTTTGGACCCGAGCGGAGTACTCGAGGTGGACTGTTGCTGGCCGTTGGGTGACCGCACACCAACTTAACGTTCAACGCGTTCCAAAGAAGGGGTATTTCGAGTTTTTTAGTGAAGGCAAGACCGCGATCCCGCGTGTCCCCTTTGAAACCATGCTTTTTGCCAGGAGTGGCGGAGTTTATGATGTAAAATGAATGACAGTTTATAATTGCGGAAATTAAATACATAAGCAAATAAATATAGTTAAAATCACATTATATTGATACCCTTATGGTTAGAACCTAGAAAATCCCCAGCAGAGTCGCCATATGTTACCATTCGCTTTTACGCAGGTTAAGGCATAAAAGTTACTACGAGGTTGTTGGTGTTCTAATTGGATTTTAATGTTTTTTAGAGTTGGCACCTAATTTATTTATGGAAAACTAAGAAAATCGGGTTTAAAGATTTTCCAAAATAGTAAAAATCTTTCGGACCAACGGGTTTTGGTGATCCCCAAGGGAAGGATTTAGGCACCCTAGTATTAAAGATCTGTAGAATACGGTTGACTTACGAGCTTCAATGTGTGATTAATGTATTTATCTGTTTAAATGTGTTAGTTTTCCGAAAAAAAAATGTCATTCGTTTCATTCACATCATAACTTCAAGAAAAAAAAATCAGCATAAAGTCCCCTTATAAAAAGGGGTTTTGGTTTAGATCCAAGTCCATATCACCGTCATCACCCTATTCAAATAATTTTGGTCCAAATTCAATGTGGACTTCCACGCCCAAAGAAACCATTAGTCCAGCTTTTCAGAATTCATCCAAGTCCAAAATTTGTTTTCCATCTCACAAAATTTGTCCAAGTCTTCCATCTACCAAGTTTTTTAAGCCCATAAATGGTTCCATTGGTATATGAAAATGGCAAATCAATTTCTTTTTAGCTTCATCTTCCGCCAAAACAGCTCTTCATTTTTGTTTGCGGGCTTAAAGCCCAAAATTCATTTGCTCAATATTTGAAAATCCTTTTACATCGATCCGATTTTAGATTTAACCCAAAAAAAGAACTTCATTTTTTCATATACTTAGCCGCAGTATCATATCCAATTTTAAAACGTTGATCATTTACCAAGTTTGAAAATGGTTTACGAAATGTTTTTCCTAAGTTCTAACATGCATAGGGGTTTCATTATTTATATTCAGTACATATACAACACATACATACATAATATATAAATCGAATTTAAAATAGAACCATAAGGAAAATCGAACTAGTGGGCTTGCCAAACCCACTAGCCTCCATTTTTACCCATGGATGAGCCTTCATCATATTTGCTTCACTTATTATGATTCGGACTCGATCAATCAAGGAGAGTTGGCCCTTGGGTCCAACAGGTTTCAAATGGAAGAACTGGCCCAAATGGCCTCGGTATTTTTTCATGTAAATATATTTGTGCTTATCTGTTTTCTTATGAGAATCATATGCATTTATCCTTTAGTTTAAATATATATATATATATATATATATATATATATTTGTAAAAAATACAAGTTTATTAAAATTAGGTCCATTTTAATTGTTGAAGCCCATAAGTCAATGATATTTTTTTTAGATCGAAGTCCATATCACCGTCATCACCCTATTCAAATAATTTTGGTCCAAATTCAATGTGGACTTCCACGCCCAAAGAAACCATTAGTCCAACTTTTCGTAATTCATCCAAGTCCAAAATTTGTTTTCCATCTCACAAAATTTGTCCAAGTCTTCCATCTACCAAGTTTTTTAAGCCCATAAATGGTTCCATTGGTATATGAAAATGGCAAATCAATTTCTCTTTAGCTTCATCCTCTGCCAAAACAGCTCTTCATTTTTGTTTGCGGGCTTAAAGCCCAAAATTCATTTGCTCAATATTTGAAAATCCTTTTACATCGATCCAGTTTTAGATTTAACCCAAAAAAAGAACTTCATTTTTTCATATACTTAGCATAGTATCATATCCAATTTTAAAACGTTGATCATTTACCAAGTTTGAAAATGGTTTACGAAATGTTTTTCCTAAGTTCTAACATGCATAGGGGTTTCATTATTTATATTAGGTACATATACAACACATACATACATAATATATAAATCGAATTTAAAATAGAACCATAAGGAAAATCGAACTAGTGGGCTTGCCAAACCCACTAGCCTCCATTTTACCCATGGATGAGCCTTCATCATATTTGCTTCACTTATTATGATTCGGACTCGATCAATCAAGGAGAGTTGGCCCTGGGTCCAACGGGTTTCAAATGGAAGAACCGGCCCAAATGGCCTCGGTATTTTTTCATGTAAATATATTTGTGCTTATCTTTTCTTATGAGAATCATATGCATTTATCCTTTAGTTTAAATATATATATATATATATATATATATATATATATATATATATATATATTTGTAAAAAATACAAGTTTATTAAAATTAGGTCCATTTTAATTGTTGAAGCCCATAAGTCAATGATATTTTTTAGATCGAAGTCCATATCACCGTCATCACCCTATTCAAATAATTTTGGTCCAAATTCAATGTGGACTTCCACGCCCAAAGAAACCATTAGTCCAACTTTTCAGAATTCATCCAAGTCCAAAATTTGTTTTCCATCTCACAAAATTTGTCCAAGTCTTCCATCTACCAAGTTTTTTAAGCCCATAAATGGTTCCATTGGTATATGAAAATGGCAAATCAATTTCTCTTTAGCTTCATCCTCTTGCCAAAACAGCTCTTCATTTTTGTTTGCGGGCTTAAAGCCCAAAATTCATTTGCTCAATATTTGAAAATCCTTTTACATCGATCCAGTTTTAGATTTAACCCAAAAAAAGAACTTCATTTTTTCATATACTTAGCCGCAGTATCATATCCAATTTTAAAACGTTGATCATTAACCAAGTTTGAAAATGGTTTACTAAATGTTTTTCCTAAGTTCTAACATGCATAGGGGTTTCATTATTTATATTCAGTACATATACAACACATACATACATAATATATAAATCGAATTTAAAATAGAACCATAAGGAAAATCGAACTGGTGGGCTTACCAAACCCACCAGCCTCTATTTTTACCCATGGATGAGCCTTCATCATATTTGCTTTACTTATTATCATTCGAACTCGATCAATCAAGGAGAGTTGCCCCTTGGGTCCAACAGGTTTCAAATGGAAGAACTGGCCCAAATGGCCTCGGTATTTTTTCATGTAACAAAAAAAGAAGGAGGGGTTAGAAGGTTTTCTATTCTTGCTAGGGGTTAGAAGGTTTTCTATTCTTACTTATTAAACTAAAGGATAAATGCATATGATTCTCATAAGAAAACAGATAAGCACAAATATATTTACATGAAAAAAAATGAGTAAACAAGGAGGAAAGGAGAAGCGTAGAAAGGTTAAGTAATTAGGTGACATAAATAAAACCCAAGATAGGCCAAATATAACCCTTTTAAAATAAAGCCCATGTTGGCAGTAATGCAGTTTTCAAATGACCAAAGATCAGCCCAAATTAATGAACATACACAAGGCTAAGGCAAGCCCAAATGTAGCATAAAGATTAGAGCACAAGCCCAAATAGATATTATACTTATTGGTACAAAACTTAACAGATTCTGAACCTGATACCAGTAATATACCATGTTTATATTGGGTATACAAGTTCTCACACACTAAAGGTATATAGGGACTATGTATATATGGTATACTTTAGGTATAGTCTTGGTATATTTAACCACAAACGATCCAACTGTTAACTCAAAAAAGCAAACCTTGTCCCATTTAACCTTTCTATATCCTTTTTAACACTTTAATTCAAATGAGAGATTTGAAAGTAGCCAGGAAAAGGAAAAAGAGAAATTTCAGTATATATATAATAAGTAGTATAAGGAATTCATTGGTCCTAGGTGAGTCACGCTCATGTTTATTCATATACTAAGTCCTAACCTCCTTTTAACTTAATCCTTCAATACTTGTGTTCATGTAATGACATCAAACTACATTTGGGTTCATGTTTTACAATCAGTTCTTATTTTGACAAACACAACTGAGGCAAGCAAACATGTAGGGTCACAGATAATGAAGAAAGCCTACAGAGTCACATATAGGGCCACACAGCATAAAATCACAGATTTTGCCAACAAAGAAACTCAAACACCCTCATAGGTCTCAACTAAACATCAATAGAGGTTCACAGATGCTAGACTAAGTTTTAAAAATGCCTTTAGCAAAATGCCTTTAGCTTTTTAGTATGTAACCTGAGACCTGTAATATCAAAAAACCACAACACCAAGTAGTACCAGCTTCATAGTTTGAAGAACAAAGTTGTTATAGGCAGCATATAGAGGGTCTGATTCTTTCCTTAAGTCAAGTAAGTGTTATTTCTAGTTCAACAGTTATAGTTTCAGGTCTAGTAAACACACAGGTTCCATTTTTATCCTCAATAAAACATCATTAGATCAGCACTTAGCTGTAGCACACACCACAGAGAAATCATTCTAAAGCATCAAGCACACACAGGTTGCAAGGGACCCCATACTTAGCTTAAACATGTGCAGATATATCTTAGGTAAGTAAAAACTAACTTTTAGATTAGTTAAAACTCAGACGGAGAGTTGGGCACCCTAACCCTGGTGTTAAATAAGAAAGCTTAGGTGCTTGTAACCATATTGACCAAGTTCAACACCCATTCGTCTAGATTTACAATAGATAATAAACAGGACAACCATTCATGACCAAACATCAATCACTAGCATAACTAACAAATTTCTAGGTTAGGACTGGATGTAATACTCAGTAAATGTCATAACAGTCAACCAACAGACCTAAATTTACAGAAAACAAGCAGAGATTAACCCCATTCTTCTAAACAACACATGGAGACAAAAAAAAGAACATGACAATGGTCCTTATTAGATCCTATTCAGAGGAGATTCAGACTTAACAAGTGGTATTTAAATACCTTTGAACATGACTATCTTAACAGGGTAAATAACATGAAAACAAAAGGGTTGAACACTAATCTCAACATGTTTAGTCTCTTAAAAAAAGTCATTATCTCCTTTAAACCAAGGTATAGAATTTCATTACACAATAACGGGATCATAGATCGGTTTACATTATGTACTTAAGAAAGTAATAATTAGGAATTAAATTAACTACACATTAAGCAAACAAGTTTTTAAAAGATAATGACCCCTAAATTATATTTACATAATAATTAATCTAATCAGTTTACTTAACAGCATATGAAATAGGCTTAGCCAAAACTACTCTAAACCACACATAACTAATACATAGCTTTGTCACGACCCAAACCGATGAGCCGCGACAAGTGCCCGACCACTACTGGCCAAGCACTCCTATGCCTGCATTTACTTCTCACTGACTGTCCTGGGCCCATATATAATCTGTAACTGAGTTGTACTGTTTCCTGAACAATAAACATAAGAGACACTGCACCGGAACTCACGGCCAACACATACATATAAACATAAGCACTGAGAGTAACGGCGCGAGCCGACTTGGCCGACACATATATACTGTACAATAAAATAAATGCCGACGAGGCTGCATAACATCACGACTACATATCACTGTCTACAGATCTCTACGGAGTACAAACTGTAGAAATGACAGGACAAGGCCCTGTTGTACCTATATATGTACGTAACCGAATAGCGTACCGAAAGGACTGAAGCTCCAGATCAATGGAGCGTACCAGCCATCAACCGCGAGGGGAGGTCCTACTGGCAGAATCGTCCGCCGGCTGCACGATCCCGCCGGCATGACGAACGACATCCACAGAAGGGACATCGGTAAGAGTAATGTACCGAGTATGTAAGGCATAAATAGTAACATAGTAAGGGATGTAAAATATGAACAATAACAGAATGGAAAGATAGAGCATATCGTGAGATAAAAGAATAACCTGTACAGGTGAGTGCCTCTTAGGGCGGATGCCATGCATGCTAGCTTTCTTTTGAAAAACTTTTTTTGTTTATATATACGAAAAAATATGTCGAGGCGTCGGATGATCCGATCCATTTAACCACATATGTCCCGCGTCCGGGATGATAAGTTACACCAACTGATCAGGTGGCCATGCGTCTATAGCGCCACTCCCTTTTTCCCCATATTCCCCATATACATATACATATACATATACATATACATATATCATATAAGCAGCATGCAGGAGAGCCCAAGGAAAGTTATGTCTCTATCGGAGTGACGTAAGATCTGTAACCTCCAATTATATTATGGAATAATCATGGTCGCTTTGTCTCACCTTGAAGGAACAATTATTATAAGGTGAGACTATCAATGAAGAATAGCGTTAAGAGAAAACACAGAATAAGATCATAAATCTCATAAGGCGTCAATTCATATACTTTGGAATCTTTAAAAAATAGTCATCATCCATGAAAAAAATGGAGAAATCAAGAAATAGCTCAACATTCTTATATCGTCATTGAAATCATAACTTGGAAGCTCTAAACATGAAATCGTTCTCATCATAGTCATCATAGAAAATATTCTCATCTTTGGCATCATTGTCATCATGATAAAAACATGTCCATCCTTGTTGTCATAAGAGCTTACAAAATCATAAACCTCTGTTTTCGGAAAATACAGACATTTTGGAAAAATATTTACAGGTTATCAGGAAAGGATTCATGCCTTGGAATAATAGACTTCTAAATTTTGAAAACAAAGAAGTTATGGAAGCATTTATGAAATCGTAACATAGGAATCATGCCTTTGAATGAAAGGGACGAGCCTTAACATACCTTTTTGGTCGCCTTAACTTTAACTATTCAACGCTTGGCCTCCCAGGCTCGTAAATCTATATTCAAGAAAATTTCTTCATAGGCCTGTCTTAAGCCCTCAAACTAACTCTTTCTAGAATCTGCTGAAATTTCGGCAGCATCTCCCCCGTTTATATGCCTAGCCCGAAATTATAATTCAGCAACCAACAACAACAACAACAACAATAAAATCATTTCCAACACCAATATGTACCATAAAACATCCCACACGATGTTTCCCAATTTCCACAAGCAACCAACTCGCTATACAATTATTTAACGACTTTATCTCCGTAAATAAACCAAAATTAACATTAATAATAGGAGATTCATACATTATTCTTGTTAAAACAGAGATATATGTGGTGTGGTTGTTGTCGGTGAAGTGATGAACATAGGGAGAATATTGATTACTATGGAGTTTTAACCCGATGTTCTTGAATTGCAATTCACGGGAAGGAGAGTGATTTTGTTTGAATGTAATTGGTTTTGATGCATATGATAACACGAAAGGAATTAAAACGGATGAATATGGCATCGTAAGTGTTAATTGGGGGCGATTTTTAAAAACAAATGAGCCTTTTATATTAGCGGACCAAGGATCTCAGTATTTTTTGCTAGTGATAATTCCAATAAGGGTTGGCGTGTAGCGAGAGAGACGCAACCTCGTGATTTTTTCGAGGTTGTGCAAAAATTGGATGATGATGTTGTAGATTTAGAAAATCCTACACAAAATAAGCGAAAAAGAACGGCGAGGTGAAGTATCTCTTTATGCCATTAGCGATTCATTATTATATATTAAATTACATGATTTTTACGGTTAGTACATTTTCTTTATAATGTTTTAACTTTTTCTTTTTTTTGTAGGTTTGATATTAAACTATCAAAGAATGAAAATGAGGTGGAATCCTTTTTTTCTTCTTAGCACGTGTGAAGTGTGGCTTTAGTGTTCCTAGAAAGTTAATACGTATTAAATAAGTTTATTGACAAATCTACAGCCTAGATAATAATATAATTTTGGACTAAGAGCTCACATTTATGTGTAAATTTAAAACCTAGATGGAATTTTATATTCTTACTAGTGTATATAGCAACTTAGCACATGGGGGTTTGGCTTATACCTGTGATATTAGTTCATTCCCAAGTTTGTGACTTGGGTTATGGCAATTAAATTTTGCTATTCTCTGTTGATGTTGTGATAAGATCAGACTGTCAATATTAACGTAGCAACTTGGAAATGTCATGTTGGCTATAAATACAAGCCAACTCTGCTATTATTGGAGCTACTTACTGTAAATTGTTAAATTTATATTTGTCCTAAAGGGTAACATAGGCCAACAGATAAAAGTTCTTATTTTGTCTTCAATGTGAGATGTTGGCGTGTGCCACGCCATAACAGTCCCCTTAGCATCACCTTAAATTGATAGCCCCATCCAGCAAAAAAAGCCACACTAACAATTTGGAAGATTCTAAGCTTGTTCAATGTCTCGTATCTTCGTTCCTTCAGCCCCCTTAGCATCACCTTAAATTGATCGCCCCAACTTGTGCACATGTATTTTCACCTTGCTGAATTCTATGCTTGGAATCAGGTCCAATTCCTGAAACTTTAAAGATACATTTTAAAGATATATTTAACACCTTATTTGTTTCATATCTTTTTGGCCCTCTATATACAGCAATTGGAAGCCAACCTAAGTTTGATTTATTGCAGGATAAATTTGAGAGCGATGACATGGATATTCACCGCGATCATATTTTGGGATGGATGAAAGAGTTATGGAATAAATGGAGAGGACAATTGCATTCAAAGCATGTGAAGGGTAAGCCAATCCAAGAGGCTCTTAAGGGTGATAGACAAGAAACATATTCTTTGGGGAACATTTTCTTACAGAAAGTTTTCAGGTTTAGTGTAATACCTAGTTATGTAATTTCATTTCATAATATGATCTTTTAATTGATAATTTATTTATAACATTTGAATTTAATGTTGTTACTGAAATATAGGCGAGAAGCAACAAGAATGCAGCAAATAGAGCTAAGTTAAAGATGCTCCATCATATTGGTAGCAAGCCAATTAGAGAGATTATTTATCAAAAGGTGTTATCATTAAATTTATATTTTTCCTAATATTGACGAGGCGTTATTTGACATATTTACTTTTATGTAAAGGGCGGAAAAGACGGCAACCCACCAGATTTGGCAACTGTTTTCTTTGAGACTCGGAAGAAGAATGACACACTTGTTGATTATGAAACAATCAAGAAACATGTGCGTTTGGTTAACTGAACATGTACTTTACTTTCAGTTATCATGGCTGCTGACAAATATCTCTCTTTATACTTGTAGGCTCAAATTCAAGAATTGGTGCAGTCTGAACCGTCTCTTCCTACCATAGAAATTGTAGAAAAATGCTTTGGACCTCAAACTCGTAGCCATGTATTTGGATTTGGTGGTGGAGTAAAGGCGAAAGATTTTAAAGGTGGGACTTCCTCAAAGGTTGATTTATTGTCTGAGCTACGTTCAACTCGAGAAGAAAATCAATCTTTGAAGGAACGCTTGTCTAACTTTGAAAATGAGATGAAAGAACTGACACAATTGAAAGAGTGGTTTTTAGCTCAACACTCCAATTTCCAGCCTCCGACATCAGAATGCTCAGGAGAATGACTATTCCTTTGATGATACCAAGTTAGTAATAACTTACTCAAAATTATAATTTTCTTTAAAATATATTTGCTTGCTTGGTCGATTTTTGAAGCATAAGCATACTCCCTGTATTGGGATACGTGCCCTCCTATAGCTATTAACTTCAATTGAAATATCTATTAAGAGGTTAAGAAATGAAATATTAACATGAACTCTTAACTGTGTAACATTCTGATAGCTTCTTTTTGGCAATAAAGTTCCATGTTCTAGCTGGGTTGTATTAGATCGCATAAAGGATACAAAACAAGAGGTAGACTATGCTAATCCGGGGCAAAGACTGCAGTTATAAACTATAGACACACACAGTAATTACATCGTAGAGATTTATCTTACAAAAAAATTTGCTTTGTCGCATCTTATTCTTATGCTAGGCATCTGCCATTTGACTAGATTGTATGTTCCCTTGGCATTTCTTGGGAGGTCTTGATACTGAGATGAAAATTTCTGGTAGACAATTAATCTTTTAGGAACAGGTCTAAGTTTGTCAATAGTGTCCCAGATACTCCGTCATGGCTGCTCCGTAACAAAGTTAGGAAATGTACTATTCAGTGCAACTTTCAGAGTCCATATGATATGGTATTGAATCTGCCTATTCACAATATTAGTATGATCCTCCTTATTTATAGGAAGTGATGCCCTTTGAAAGCTCCCAAAGATATTACAATCGGGGTTATAAGTAAAGTCATCTTTTGCGCCATATTTTTAGGCTTTGTAGTAAACCAGTTGTTAAGGACATTGGCTAGAGAGGTAGGATTTGATGAGTGATCCCAAGAGGGATTCCAAAATAATTCCAAATCTTCTTAGCGACATCACTTTCCACAAAGTAATGCTCTGAGTATTCTCTCTAACAGAATTGATACAACAAATGGAGTTTTGAAATTATTGATACAACAAATAGAATTTTTAGATATGTGACATGTCCTCACTTTTATTTGCACCTAAACATTCTGAAATCTGGTTGATTATAGTACTTATGACTTTTTGAAATCTTATTTATAATGTTGAAATGCTTTTGTGATTTTCTAGTAGCTAGAAAATATTTGTAATGGAGAATATAAGACTAGTTTATGTCTGGAGGTAGTAGAGGGAAAAAAATCATCGGTAGATGATAGTAAAATCGAGCAGTTTGATTCGTGAAGAAGTAGAAAGAAGCATAAGTTTTTCAACATAAGAAAATCAAGACTAAGTAGTTTATCTACCTCCATATGAAAAAAGGAGACACAGGAAAAATGTATATCAGGAATGGTCTACATCCTGAAGCAAGGTTTAGAAAATAAATGGAAGATATAATATAGAATCACTGATACAATAGTTGAAACAAATTACTTGTCATCTTGAAGTGTCACATACATAAACAAATTAGGTGAGTTCTCATTATTATCCACTAGAAGACAATTATTATGTTATGGCAAGCTTGAAGATATAACATAAAACAAGTAATAGCTGTTATACATGTAGATTTTATACAAATTTGTAGACATCATTGTTGCACGTTGAACTTGTTTGGTGGCTGGAATCTTATTTGTAATGGAGAAATGCTTGAAATTTTGTCTTGTTACTTAACCAATTTTATCCACCTTGATTTTTGTATTCTTTTTCTAAATTGATTTTTAATACTTTTTTACATTATGGAAATTGAAGGTCGAGGAAGCAAACTTTTTGGACAAAAATTTCCAAAGGTGACTATCATTTTTTCTAAAATGTTGGGAAAATACTATTTACATCTAGGATATTAGCTTATATGTTTTTGCTAAAGGTCTATGTACAAAACGAGATTGACCATGATTAAATTAGGAATAGGTTATTATGCTATGGGTCTATGTACAAAATATCGTGACTAAATTACATCTTTGATGTACAATGCCAGTAACTGATATATGGTGATCATTTTTTGTAATTACTTTTTCTATATATATGAAAGCATCATCATCTTTACATTAATTATTAGATTTTCTAGTTGCAAATTGAATGTGATTTAGGACATGTTAGTTGTTTCTTTAGGGACTAGATTGCTAGTCCTTAAAAGCCATTTTTATGAGCCGAAAATCTGGTTGCTAAATTACCGATTCATGACCGGCTTCAAACTGGTCGGCAAAGAAGTTAAGGACCAGCTTTTAAACTTGTCGCAAAAGCGTTTAACGACCACTAAGTTCGTCTAAAAATCTTCAATTAGGTACCAGAAAATGGTCCCTAAAGATGTTAAAGACCGCCTTTTTTAAGCTGGTCGCGAAAATGTTGTAACGACGAGCACTCAAACTCGTCCTTAATGATCTTTAGCGGCGGAGGCTATAGAGACGGGATATTCTGGTCGCTATTGACCTTTAGGGACCAGAAATGGGCTTTTAGAGACCAGTTTTCCCTTCGCTATTGAGCATTTTTCTTAGCGTACATCAAACTCCTGACAATACTTGAATATGGAACTCAAGATATGTTTTCCTTTTATTTTCTTTAGTCTTTGGACACGCTCAAGGCTTAATATTTCACCTCTTACTATAGGAGTATCCATGGGTTTGAAACTATTCATTTGAAAGCGTTTTAAAATTTTCCTTATGTATTTTTCTTGAGACAGACTCAAAAACTTCTTGGAACGATCTCTTTGGATCTTAATACCCAATATATAGTCTGATTCATCCATGTCTTTCATGTCAAATGACTTTGAAAGCCATGACTTGATAGATTTCGGATCCTCCAAATTATTTTCGACTAATAAAAAATCATCCACGTAAAGCGAAAGAATTACAAACATTCTATTAGACTTCTTACCATAGATGTAATGGTCTTCATCGACCATGGTGAAATCATATGAAATCACCTCCTTGTGAAATCTCAAATACCACTGCCATGAAGACTGCTTCAGTCCATAAATAGATCTTTTATTTTCAGACTTTGTTTTCTTGGCCTTTAACTACAGAACCTACAGGTTGTTCCATGTAAATTTCCTGATTTAGTTCTCCATTGAGAAAAGATGTCTTCACGTCCATTTGGTGTAATTCTAGATCCAAACGTGCAACAATAGCCAAAAGTAAGAGAATTGAGGTAAACTTTACAACTGGTGAAAAGGTTTCCTCATAATCTATTCCAGCTTATTTGGTAAAACCTTTTGCGACCAATCATGCCTTGTATCTTTCTAGTGGACCATCCGCTTTGCGTTTAACTTTGAGAACCCATTTGTTCCCCATAGCTCTATGCCCAAAAGGAAGGCCTACCAGATCCCAGACTTTGTTAGTTCTCATGGAATCCAATTCTTCTTTCACTGCTTTCATCCATTCATCTTTTCCACGATTCGCCAAAGACTCGGTTACAGAATTAGGCTCATCCAATTCTGTGAGAGATACTAAGAAAATGTAATTTTCAATCTCATAAGATCATTTGTGTACTCCTTTTTGGTACTGCGACGTTGTTGAAATTCAGATTCCTCTAAAGAATTTTGGGATTCAAAACTCCCACTTGGATGAGGAACTGATCCTTGATCTATTTGACTATCAAACATGTTTGAGGACATTGTCTAATCATCTGAATTCAAAACTTCCTAAAGAGGCTCTCGTTCCTTTATTTCGCCCTTCTTTGGAAAATCATTTTCTAGAAAAAGTGACATCTCGTGATTCAATTTGAGTAATA
The DNA here is from genome assembly GCF_029784015.1 of Lycium ferocissimum. Classification (NCBI taxonomy): domain Eukaryota; kingdom Viridiplantae; phylum Streptophyta; class Magnoliopsida; order Solanales; family Solanaceae; genus Lycium; species Lycium ferocissimum. Next base: position 3,527 of record NW_026715005.1, on the reverse strand, counting down.
CTTCCATATTATAATTAACCAATGAACACATACCTTTTGGAGTGTTCTAAGTATCTTATAAAGATACATTTCTTTTCTTTTGAACTCAATTATCCAAACTTGCTATAACGATCTTTTACATATGCAGAACAACCCCAAGGTCGTGGGTCATTTAGGTTTCGTTTATGACCAGTCCATAGCTCAAAGGGAGTGAAAGTAACTGATTTGGAAGGCACTTTATTCAATATGTAGGCCGCAGTCAATAACACATCTCCCCAAAAGGGGATAGGTAAATTTCCCTGCGCCATCATGGACCTTGTCTTGTCCAATAGTGTTCTATTCCTCCTTTCTGCTACACCATTCTGTTGAGGTGTCTAAGGAATAGTTAATTGTCTGGCAATGCCTTTTTCATTACATAATTCTTCAAACTGTTTTGATAAATATTCACGACCTTCATCAGTTCTTAAAGTCTTTATACTTTTATCTATTTGATTCTCAATTTTATTCATATATCTTCTAAAGAATTCAAGTGCTTCAGATTTATGAGAAATGAAATCATCAATAAATGTAATGAAATAAAAAGTACCAGACCTTGTCCTCACATTTATTGGACCACAAATATCATAATGGATTAATTGCAATGGGAAATCTGCTCTCTTAGCCTTCCCAAATAGTTTACATGTAATCTTTCTGACAAGCTAATGTTCACAAATTGACATGCCTATTTTGGAGAAAGAACCCAAGTGTCCTTCCTTAGCAAATCAATTCATTCTATCTTGCCCAGTATGACCCAATCTTACATGCCATGTAATAGCAACATCTTTGTTACTCAGAGATCATGTCATAAGTGAAAGGATTATAATTTACACTAAAAAACCATCATAAAGGTATCCAGAACCATAGAAAATATTCTCTATAGTAATTATCATAATATTGCTGCTGAAATTCAAAGGGAAACCTAATACAAGAAGAGCAGCGCTGACAATAGCAACACGTCATCTTACTTTTTGTCTTTCTTCTTGTTATGCCGCTTTTCCTTCTTGAAATTCGGTAGGTTTTTTTTCTTGAAGAATCCACCTCTGATCTCCTTTCCCCTTTTCTAATTTTCTTGCACTTGAAGCCTGAAAGCTTTTTATTTTTTTTTTATTTTTTTTACCACTTCATTTTGCCACATAAGCACTAGGTATAGCTTTAACAACACTTAGCCTCTTATCTTCAAGCTCCACATTATAGGTAACATCAACAAATTTGTTGATGTTATCGTTGTTGGTTAAATTAACCTCCAACTGTTCCTAACTATTGGGAATAGATCAGACTACTGCCTGAACCTTCTGCTCATCAGAGTTAATATGACCAATACTTCTAAGTTGAGCAATCATTTCTTACATCACCCTTAGGTGGTGCTTGACACTGTGATCATTTCACTTTATGTACGTGTCAAACTTGATTGTCAACTGTCTAAACAGAGTCACACTTGCACTACTATCTGTATCTCATAAGTGTGCTTATATTCCATGAGAAGTAAAATATTATTCTTATCATAGATGAGATCATTAACTATTGAACTTACAATAACTTCATAGGTAATGAAGTCTTTCTTCTTCTACTCATTATAAGTATCGAGATCTGTCCCATGTTAGGCAGTGTTACCCTCCTTTGGGTGTCACATCACAAAGTTTATACTCTTCAGAGCATCTTGCTTTTTCAGTATAAACCATATCTTACACTATATATAAGCATGGGTTGGGGATGGATCGTCGTCCGTCCCCAACTCATGTTTAAAAAAAAAAAGAAAAAAAAGAGTGGACCCCATGTTAAAAAAATTAAAAAATATATTAAAAAAAAGTCCTCCAAACTCATGTAAAAAAAAAAAAAAAAAAGTGGATCTCATATTAAAAAAAATTAAGCAATATCAAAAAAAAAAAAACGTGCACCTCATATTAAAAAATCAAACAATACTGATGTAATTCGCAAAGTATTCCCATTAAGTCAATAATGGTGGATTCATTGACACATGCGTATCAACCCATTAACGGGAGCAAATGAAATTATTGTCTGACAAAAAACGTGGACCTCATATTATTGCTTTTCTTCAAAAGATTAAGTAGTCGAAATAATTTCCTTTCTTTTTTATATTAACTCGAGATCTAATCTAGATATTTAATTGTTGTATTTGCTATCCTCCATGTCATTTATTTGTTATGTTTACTAAAATAAATATACTAAAAATATTTATATTTTAATTTTTTATTCTTATTCTAATAAATGTGAAAAGAGATTAATGTCGTAAAAGAAAAAATAATATTAAATGGAGATCAAATAATAAATAAGTTAAATTAGTCAAATTATAATTCTAATTGACGTTTCCTTAAAAAAAAAAAGTGCAAAAGACAACATGACAAGTAAAATGAGCTAAACCAAGAATATTCACCAAAAATAAAAAAATAGTAGTTCTTCGTTTAAATAGAAAATTAAATTTCTACTTTGTTTCGTTTTAAACATCTAAAATTAATTTAATAATTAGAATTAGAATTATCCAAATCAAAATTTGATAAAAATAATAAGTATTGTCTAGGTCCAATCTACACACATTAACAATATAATATTTTTCACCTTTAAATTAATCGAAGACTGAAACTTAAATATTGCTATTATTTTGTCTGAAAGAAAGGAAAATAGTTTCGTTTTAAACAAGTTTTCTCTTTTAAAAAGTATTAATAAAATTTTGCAAACTTTGTATTCGTTGCAAACACTAATATAATATGGTTTTGGATACGGAGCACAAACTACAATGTTATATTAATCGTGTTTTGAACATAGTATATATATTTGTGTGTGTGTGTGTTTATTAGCAATATAAAAAATATATATATTATCACTACTCAAACAAAACTACATGCACATACATACACTATAATCCAAAGTATTGGGCCGTGCCCAAGGGCGTTGGAGGTATCGTCGTCCACCTCCAACTCATGTTAAAAAAAAAAAAAAAAAAAAAAAAGTTAGACCTCAGATTAAAAAAAAGCAATAAAAAAAATAGTACCCCATATTAAAAAATCGAAGCAATATCGAAAAATAACTACACACACATAAATACATTATAATCTAAAATGCGCACGGGTATAATCCATCTAGTAACTTCTTAAAAAACGTTGTGATAGTCACATGGCTTAAGTCATGAAGAGGTTGACTAGTGTTACAATTTGAGAATGCCAAAGAAATGGTAACAAAGGAAAAATCGATATGGAATTCTCCTGGAGTGGTTTATTGAGAAAAAACATCATTTCCCCCCTAAATTTGACTGTATAACTCACTTTAAAGAATTTAATTTTACGGAAATTTATGTACCCTCTATTTTTGTTTTGAGTTAATTTAATTACCCCCTGTAAAAGATGACGTGGCAAAAAACTTTCTACAAGTGCGTGAAGAGGGAAAAAAAAAGCACAAAAACTGATACAAACTATAGTACTATACACATGTCATCTTCTAATTGGATGGCATACAACTTTACTTATTTAACTAATTTTCTTAATATTTTGTTCAAT
>NW_026715004.1:0-21496 GCF_029784015.1 Lycium ferocissimum | reverse complement strand
AAAATCATACACATCTTAAGTCTTTAAGACACACAAAAGTCTCTACTTCACTTCTCGGGTAGTCTTGTTCTCACTTATTGTAATTCACCCAAGTTGTCCCTTGCTCAAAATACGGATATAACACTAGTCGGGTACCCGTCATATCCTCTAGTCAGTCGTAACACACTCCAGGGACATCCTATTCTTCTTCTACAAACTTTAGAAGACCAAGAGAATTTGTCTCTAAATAAAGTGGTAACAACTGCTTCTGTATAGAATATCTAATGCCATCATACATAGGTTTAGCTTCAGCCACTAAACTGATGGTATCTTCAATCCTCCTAGAACTTGCATGAATAAAATCACCATCATGATTTCTAACACAAAAAGAAGTAGTACTAGGACCAGGATTGCCTTTGGAGGCCGCATCACTGTTACATTTATACCACCCCTGATTAGGACTACACCATTGCACCATGGTATATGTAATGTGTGGCATGTAACCTTCCAACTGCTGCACAAGATGAGGCCAAGAATTAGCCATGTTCTTCATCCATGGATATCTTGTCTTTGCAAAATGAATCAGATTCATGTTAATCTCATACAAGACCTTATGTCTGGACATCTTTTCTCCGTTAACCACTGCATATCATCTTTTCCACAATTGCCACATAATGATAGCTGGAGATGCTTGATATAGTGGTTTCAATTTGGTTGAACATGCAGTACCCCACCATTTCTTAACAGTTTGCTTGATTTGAACAAAAGGACCTTGCACACCAGCTGGATCTGCAAATACTTTCCACACTCCAGCTGTATAGTCACTTGTAAGAAATAAATGTTCCATTGTTTCTTGCTGTGGTTGTGAACAACACCTGCATATTAAAACAATAGAGATTCCTATTGTAGCTAGCACATCATGTTATACCCCGCATTTTGTGCATTCGGATAATTCGAGAAAGTCGTGGCAAGTTAAGGACAAGATCATTTTCAAGAATTATTTTAATGTACGAGTTGTTAGGAATATTGGTGGTATGAAAATATTGAGAAAGGCCAAGTGTAAAAAGAGAAATTTGCAAAATGGCCAATGGAAATAATGTGGAAGGTTAGGGGCAAAATGGTAATATTGAGGAAAGTCGAGGGGAAAAATGGGAATTTTACACAAGGTTCATGAAAATTCCAAAGAGGCCATATTGGCCATGTGAAAAAAAAGGGAAAGAAAAAGGATGAAAAATGATGACAATTAAGTCATCTTTTTAATTTCAAGAAAATTAAAGAAATTTCTAGAGAAGGGGCATGTGCCCCTCACATGACTTGAAAGATATATATATATATATATATATATATATATATATATATATATATATATATATATATGAGAGAAGTTCTTATTTTAGTTAAGAGAGTTGGAAAAAAAAAAAAAAGCAAATGGAAAGGCCATTCGGCAAGAGGAGAAGAGAAAAGAAAAAAAAATCTTGGAGCCTTTAACTTTGATTCAAAACTTGTCTCTACTTGAATTCCTACTAAGTTCAAGGTCCTCTTCAAGATGATATAATTGTTTTGGCAAGAAACTATCTTTGTGGCAAGTGGAAGAATTGAGAAAAGGTAAGATTTCTATGTTTTTATGTTATGGAATAAGTATATATATGTTATAAGGATTGAAATTAGATGAGGATTATGGAGTTGTGATGTGTGTGTGCATAGCCGTGTATGTGTGTGGGTGTGTACATGGCCGTGTGCCATGGTGATGAAGGGAGGAGATGAATTAAATTCCATTTAGTTTGTTAGTTGTGTTGTTGTGGTGTTTGTGATGTAAATAAAGGTTTAATGAATCAAGTTGGTGTTGAAAATGGTTGTGGGTTGTTATGGGAAATTATGTGATTTTAATAAAGATTTTATGTAATTGTGGAAGTAAGATTCAAAAATGAGAATTATTGTTGTCATTAATAAATTTGGAGGGAAATAATGCGATTTAGTAGTTTTGTCGCATTTGTAGAAGTTTCGGATGGAATATGGCATTTGGCGGGAATACTTGAATTCGTGAATATTGTTGGAATATTATTGAAATATGTTTGAATAATTTTGAATTAGTTAATGGATATGGAAAATGTTGATATTAGTTGTAAGTATGAAGTTGGAGTAGAAGTTGTGACACTATGAAGAAAAGAAGACTAGTTATGTCGAATGTGTTTTGTATTAGATGTTGATGTTGTTAGCATTGTTGTTGGTATGGTTGTTGGTAATACGAGCCGAGTTGAACTCTCGGGGCGGCGAATTTACAGGGAGATCTGCCCAAATTTCTGTAGATAAATAGTGAATTAAAGATTTGAATTCTAAAAGTCTTACTATTGACAATTGGTAAACATGACCATTTGTAGATTTTGAAGAAAACGGGATTCGAATTTGGAGAAGCTTAAGAAGCGGAAAAGGTATGTAAGGCTTACCCTTTCTTTCTCTTGGCATGTCCTAGATGTGATAGGCTATGTTTTGAGCCTCGGGGGTGACTCTACTCTTAGAAATCCGAGCTTATATTTACCCCTTTTTCATTCAGTAGAATTGAACTAAATAACTTACGCTTTATTGTAAAGAAATGTTCAAACGTCCGTAACTTTTGAAAATGAAAGCGGAATGCCTTGAAATCTTCGAGGGTGATCCAATGGCACATAATGACCACGTTTTTATGTTCGTTACCCGACTTGACCCGAGGTGGGCCCACAGTCCCCGAGATTTAATTGTATTGTTCTATTTGCCTTATTTCCGTAAGATAATTAAGGAAATCTTTGACTATTGTTCCGAATTTTGATATAAGTACCTGGTGACTCAGATATAAGTATTCTGGTTTGACTATTCTGATATAAACGCTTCGGTACGAATGATCCGATTTGAATATTTTGATATAAACATTCCGATGTAAATATTTCGATATAAGTATTCTGATATGAGCATCCTATTCTGATATATATATATATATATATATATATATATATATATATATATATATGTTCTGACATAAGTATTCTGATCTAAGTATTCTGGTATAAGCATTCCGACATGATAACTCCGATATGAGTATTCTGGTATGAGCGTCCGATATAAGTACTCTGCTATGTGTATTGGGATATGAGTCGTCCGATCCGAGTATTCTGATATGAGTGTGCTCTGTAAGCCCTAATATTCTTCACGTACGATCTCGGATCGCTTAAGGAGTCCGAAGAGGTTTCTGTATTTTAAAAATGCTCATAACTTTCCGATACTAACTCGAAAGAACCGAAACTGATGCTCAATCCTCATGTCGGTCAAGATACCTATCCATTGAGTCCGGATTTATGTGCATATGGTTTCTCACTACTCGCTCGTGCAAGGCTCAATATATACGTTCACGGCGTCCGGGCCGGATGCGGTTATCGTGCGCATGCCTCTCGTATATGTATCATTCACCGCGTCCCGTGGGCCGAGTTCGTTATCGTGCTCTTTTCTTTTGCATTGTTCACCGCGTCCCTCATAGGCGGGGCGGGCCTGTTCGTTTACGCACATGATATTATGATCTCACGATATGGGGACGGTGGCCGGGATGGCGTATACGTCTGTTCATACCGCGTCCCGTGCTAGGCCGGGTTCCCCGCGGTACCGCGTCCCTCCCGGAGGGCCGGACTCGTTATCAGCATATTCTTATGATAATATATGATCCGTTATGCATAATGCGTGTCCGAAAATAAGCATTTGATATTTCGGACAAGGTACGCATTTTTTTTTTGTACCCCCGACTCGATGACGATTTTGTAAGTCGACTTCTCTCCGATTTTGATGAGGCTCGCCATTATGCCTCCATACTTCTGATTTTGATTACGAATCCGTTCGATATATCTCCGTACGTACCGGCTCGTTCACGGATGCATGTCCGTTATACTTGTACGTGCCTACGATTGCGAATCTGTCCGACACAGCTCTGTACGTCTGACTCTGATTACGGGTATGTTCGATATAGTTCGGTACGTTCGATATTTCATCCGATATATGAACTCGTTCGAGCATTACATGCCGATCTCCCTCTCCGTCTGACGTGTGACATCACCGGTGCGCTCTGTATTTTCTGTACCTCTTCGGACATGCGATCCGTAATTGTAAAATAAGCATTTTAGTACTCTGACTGACTCACTTACCTTCTGTACTCCTTCTGCATATATGGGACGGTATGTCTCGGTTTGTGTATGCCGAGAAATAAGCGTCCGGTATTTTGAGTAATGTACTTATCTTTTAGTCTGTTTGTTTTCGGTTATGGTTCCGTTTTCGTATTGCATGCCTTACATGCTCAGTACATTTTCCGTACTGACCCCCTGTCTTCAGGGGCTGCGTTTCATGCTACGCAGGTACTCCCATATGAGCTGAGGTTATTATAGAAGGTGTTCCAGCAGAGATGGCAAGCTCCATTCTCCCGGAGGGCTGCCAAGTCAGAGTTTGTTGTTATGATTTCCGGATGTATGTTAGAGACTTTGCAGACAGCGTCGTGGGTATTGGTTGTCGGTCTGTAAGTGGCTTCGTCAGCCGATATGTCGGTCCGTGTTGTGTATTGAACTTTGTATGATTATGATTTTGTTTGATTTGAAGGTTACGAGAAAGAATATTTCTGAAAAATTTTGCTATGTATTTTATCTCATTTGGTTTAAAAAGTTTGGCGTGATTATCAGATGCGGAAAGAGTCTGAGGGTTCGCTCGGCCCTAAGTAAGGGTCGGGTGCCCATCACACCCTAGTAAAACTGGGGTGTGACACATCATCCATAGGAAGTTTCTATTTTCATACTCTCCATAAGAAGTAGGCAATCTTGAATTGTAGCCCCTTTATCCACATATGCTCAAAGAACCAGTTATACTCTCCTCTTTGCATTAGTTTAGTTACACCTCGGAAAATTTTCCGTTGATGCATAGTGAATAGACTAACGAAGGGCACGAAGTATATGATGTTTCAATGAGCAAGAAATAGTATTTAATGGTTATAATTGAGATTTCAAAGACATTCGAGGTAAGAGAAGAAAGTTCGTCAAGAAAGGCAAGGTATGCGTTATGTATCGGAAAGGATTCACAAAGTACCAAGTTAAGGATGGCTTAATGATGTCTTAAAGAAGAGTTATAATGTCCCTTATATTGTTAATGAGGTGTTAAAAAAGTGTTATGAAGGTTCCATAAGGATTATAGATCAAACGAATCGACGAGAACAAATTTCGGAAAGCTGGGCTTTATATGGTCCAACATACGGACCGTATAAAATATACTGGCCGTATGTTAGGTCGTATATTCTTCCTAGAATGGGGAATTTAACTGGACCAAAGATACGGTCATACATACGGTCCATATAAATTATACGGACGATATGTTGGTCCGTGAAACTCGAGTCGGACATTTTAAGTTATTAAAAGGGGACCCAAGTTCATTTTATTTCATTTAATTTTCACTCCCCTTCTCTCAAGAACTCTCTGGAATATTCTCCACATTTCTTCCACAAGAATTCAAGAGAAACTCATGATCAACTTCATCAAACCAAGAGAATCAAGTGTAAGAAACTCATTAGGGTTCATCCAAGACAAAAAATCTCATTGGAAGTGGAACTAGGGTTTTGCTCAAGTGAAGTATTTCCAATCAAAGCTCATTCCCACACTATCTAAGGTAAGTTTTATGATCATTCCATGTTGTTTAAAGTATTGAGAGGTTGAATGACTTGGATTGTAGAAGGAGATAGAAAATGGGTCATGAATATAAGAATAGTGGCATTTTTGAGTAGTAGCTTGGAATGAGTCATGATTCTTGATATGTTGTGATTATAATTATGTTATAAATGATATGAAGAACATGGGATAAATATTATATGTGAGTAAATGTAATAGTGTACTATGACCATGGTTATGGATGATTTGAAGTGAAATTGGGAAATATGGATAATGTAGGTGAATAAAGATTTTTGCTTATGATATTGTGAATGTTATTATAGACATTTGGGTGTTGGTATATGATATGGAGAAAGTTGTATAAACAAAGGAAATGCTACCCAATTTTCTCTAGCTTCAGTCAAGTATGCTAAGCTATCGATTATCTAATGTTAGTGCAAACTCTATTGAAGGTAGAAACGAGAACATTGGAGGAGAACGTTCAAGTGATAGTGTAGCTAAACGAAAATGTATGCAAGGCTAGTCCTTTCCTTCTAAGGCATGGTTCCATGTCATGAATTCTCTGATTTTTCCATGACTTTCTTACATTCCGGAAAAGTATGAGTCTATGTTCATGAAAGGCTTCATATGAGATAAAAGGGTAAAAGATATGTTACGAGCATGATAACGATGATGATGAGTTTAAGTCTAAATAGTTCTAAAGCAGGATATGATGTCCATGAAGTTGATGATCCTAAGTATGATCCATTGATATGGTTCATTGTGTAAACTCACCTTACAATGTTAGTTCCTTCAAGGTGAGATATAATGAATATGATCACTCCTTAATGTAATCGGGGGTTCTCCACGTTATGTCACCCCGATACAGTTATAGATTGTCTTTAAGCTCTAATGCATGTTCTATGACAAATGTATGATGATGATGAGTTATGATGAGTTCATGATGATACGATTCCACCGTGCCTAGATGGCCGGGCATGTCACCGCTAAGGCGGGCTGCATATGATTACACCGAGCCTATAGGGCCAGGCATGTCACCGCTAAGGCGGGCTGCTTACGACTACACTGAGCTTAGAGGGCCGGGCATGACACCACTATTGGGTGGCCTATGATGGTACCCGGACGCGGGTTAATGAGGATGATATATGTGACATGATGATGTATGTGATATTTTAAAAATGAATTTACTCTTAAAAGCTAAGCAGGTTATATTTTCACCTTATGTTTCAGGACTTCTTTATTATGCTCATTTTATTCATGCCTTACATCTAAGACAATGCTCGTACTGACGTCCTTTTTCTTTGGACGTTGTGTTCATGCCCACAGGTAGACAAAGGAGGTGATCCAGACTCGTAGGAGCTATCCGCAGACTTTGAGAGCACTCCATTGTTCTGGAGGTGCCATTGATTTATTATTTTGTGTATATATTTTGGGCACGACGGGGTCCTGTCCCGTCCAGATGTCTAGTACTCTAGTAGAGGCTCGTAGATGCGTATGTGTGGATAGTAATATATATATATATATATATATATATATTATTTTGATAGCCGAAGGGCTCATGTATATAAAGGTAAATATGTTTGAAAGTAAAAATGGTTTTCCCTATGATGAGAAGCATGAGAATAATGAATGAACGCAGGGTGAGTATGATGAGTAGTAGAATGAGTGGTTCTCGGTGGTCAGCTCCGGGTACCGGTCATGACCCTAGTCGGGTTGTGACAAAAGTGATATCAGAGCAGTTCAGTCCTAGGATGTGTCTACGAGCCGTGTCTAGTAGAGTCTTGTTCATCGTGTGTTGCGCACCACACTTATAAACAGGAGGCTATAGGGCATTTAGAAAAAATGACCGTTCTTCTTCTTATGAAATCGTGCGATAGAGTCGTGTTATAAGATTTTCTCCTCCCTAATTGTGCGTTGTGATTTCAGAGATGCCGCCAAAGAAAAAAGCTACAGCCGCCAGAAGGGCAAGACTATGATAGAAAGGCGGGTAGAAAGGGAGCCACCAACGAATATAGAAGAGGGTGAATCACATAATGAGGCTCCATCTAATACTTCTCCCACTCCGCCTGTCCTAGAAGAACAAGAGGGGGCTTCGGTTTCAGCTCCTATGCCTACAGTTCCTCCACTGGCTGCTTCGGGTCACCAAATGACCGAAGCTATTCATCTATTGACACAGTTAGTTGCCGCCCAGGCACAACGGCAGAGTTCAGGTCCAAGTGACAGGGAAGTTAGTACTAGAGCCCGTGATTTCATGAGTTTGAATCCTCCGGAGTTTTTCGGGTCAAAGCCGGATGAAGACCCGCAAGGTTTTATTGATGAAATGTTGAGAACATTGAAGATTATTCATGCTTCTCCAAATGCAACCGTGGAGTTAGCATCTTATAGACTCTGGGATGTGGCGGTCTTATGGTATAATAATTGGATATCCTCAAGGAAAGAGAATGCGCCTCCTCCAATTTGGCAAGAATTTGTACATGCCTTCATCTGCCACTACTTGCTACCTGAGGTCCATCGAGCTAGAGCGGATAGATTCTTGAATTTGAAACAAGGAAATATGAGTGCCCGGGAGTATAGCCTTCAGTTTAATTCATTAGCTAGATATGCTTCGACTATGGTGGCCGACATGAGAGATAGAGTGCACAAATTTGTGAGTGGCTTAGGGCCACATTTGTTCAAGGACCGCTTGACGGCTTCATTGCAAGATGGGATGGATATTTCCCCATTCAGGCCCATGCCCATAACTTATAAGAGCAGCAGCAACTGCAAAGGGGAGAGCGTGATACAGATAGAGGGCAGAGTAAGAGGGCCAGATTTATGGGTGTCGGTAGCGACTATAGAGGGGGATCGAGGTGGTCATATTCTAGAAACTTAGGCTAGTCGGCGACTAGTGCACCTCCATGATTTGCAGGTAGAAGATTTGACCATTCCATTCAGTCAGGACAGGGTCAGAGCTCGAGAGCTTCAGGTTCCCAGTTTGGGGTGATTATAGCTAGAGGAGACCACCACTCCCATGATATAGTCAGTGCAGAAAGTCACATTCGGGGCCATGTTGCCAAGGTTCAGATGCTTGTTATGTTTGTGGATAGACTGGGCACGTGATGCGTGATTGCCCCTCGAGGTACGATAGAGGCGGGGTTCAGCCCACAGGATCAACGGCTGGTTCTTCTTCAGTGAGCTCGGTAGGGCAGACTCCCTAGATTCCAGCAGGCCGAGGTAGAGGCAGAGGGGGAGCGTCTAGCTCAGGTGGTATCCAGCCCCGTATCTATACGTTAGCCGGACGACAGGATCTTGAGTCCTCCCCAGATGTGGTTACAGGTATATTATCCGTATTTTCCCATGACGTATATGCATTGATAGATCCGGGTTCTACTTTATCTTATATTACTCCGTATGTTGCTGGTCGTATTGGGGTGAAACCCGAGCCAATTAAACCTTTCGAGGTATCTACTCCGATTGGTGATCCCGTGATAGCTAGACAAGTGTACAAAAATTGTGTAATTGTGATATGTGACCGCAAGATTAAAGTTGATTTAGTTGAGCTGAAAATGCTGGATTTCGATGTGATTATGGGTATGGATTGGTTGGCCTCATGTTATGCTAATGTTGATTGCCGAATGAAAGTAGTTCGATTTCAATTTCCGGGAGAACCCGTGCTTGAATGGAAAGGTAATACAACATCTCCAAGGGGTAGGTTTATTTCCTACCTTAAGGCAAGAAAGATGATATCTAAAGGCTATATTTATCACCTAGTTCGAGTTCATGATACCGAAGCAAAGTCACCAACTTTTCAATCCGTACCGGTAGTGAATGAGTTTTCGGATGTATTTTCAGATGAACTCCAAGTCTTCCTCCAGAAAGAGAGATTGATTTTGCTATTGATGTGTTGCCGGATACCAAGCCTATCTCTATCCCTCCTTACCGAATGGCTCGTACGGGGTGAAAGAGCTAAAGGCACAATTGAAGGATTTACTTGAAAAAGGATTCATTAGGCCTAGTTCATCACCGTGGGGAGCACCAGTCTTATTTGTGCAAAAGAAAGATGGTTCCCTATGGATGTGCAATGATTACAGGCAATTGAATAAGGTGACGATAAAGAATAAATATCCTCTTCCGAGAATTGATGATTTGTTTGATCAATTACAGGGTGCCAAGTGGTTTTCCAAAATAGATCTAAGGTCAGGTTATCATCAAGTGAGAGTTAAAGAAGAAGATATTCCCAAAACAGCTTTCAGAATGAGATATGGCCATTATGAATTTTGAGTGATGTCATTTGGGTTAACTAATGCTCCGGCAGTGTTTATGAATTTGATGAATAATGTATTCAGGCCTCTCTTAGATCTGTTCGTGATAGTGTTCATTGATGATATTCTGGTATATTCTCGGACAGAATCTGAACATGCAGACCATTTGTTATATCCCGTATTTTTGTACATTGGGATATTTAAGCTAATCGCGATAAGTTAAGGACAAGACTATATTGAGATATGAGGTAGGGACTTTTAACCTCCGATTTTGTTTTAATGCACAAGTTGCTTATAAATTTTAATTGGTGTGGAAATATTTATGAAGATTAGGGATTAATTAACCATGATTAGATTATTAAGTGGGGATTAAGACTTAATTATTTCATTAATTGACCATTAGTGGCCGTGTGGGCCCCACCCGTGACATGGACAAGTTTAATTGGCTCAAGCCATGAGTGGGACATGTGTCCATCTTGTAGGATCCATATTTAAGGTAATTTGATGACTAATGAAGCCATTTACCATCTTCAACCAAAGAAAGAAACTATAGAGATAGAAAGAGAGGCTCTCGGCCATGGCTGGCCGAGCTTAGGCTCTTGTGTATTGATCAAAAATTAATTTTCTTCAAAGGATTCAAACCAATTGGAAGGTCCCTAGTAACGTGAAGTAGCCATTGGAGCAATCAAAATATTCATCCTTACAATTCACAAATTCTAGCCAAGTTGAGAAGTTAAGTGTTAAGGTAAGGTTTAATCTTCTTTTACATGTATTAAGGGTGGTTTGAGCATGTTGTAATTTGTAGATATGGATGAAATTCATGGAACTATGTATGTTGGTGTTGAAGCCGTGTAGGGGCTGTTTTGTGTAGAAATGGTGAACAAATTTTACTTAGTATTTGGTTGTTGTTGTTATGGATTTTGTGATGAGAATAAAGGTATTTAATGGTTCAAGTTGGAGTTGTAATTGTTTGTGGGCTATTGTAGAAGTTAATATGGTGTTAGTATAGTTTCTTGTATTTATGTGAATAATGTTGTTAACGTGTGGTTGTTGGTATAGTTCATGAATTTGGATGAAAAGAATGTGTTAAGGAATGTATAATAAACGTAAATGGTTTGTTTGGCATGTCCGTAGACGTTCGTGAAGTTATCGGGCATCCTTAAGTTACTAGTTAGGGGCTGTCTAATGTGTTGTTGTTGTTCTTGTTGAGCTTGGAAGATTACATGTTGTATTGTATGTTGGTTGGGCTATTTTGGAATGTTGTACGGGCTGTCCGGAGTGTTCTCGAGTCTTGTTTGAATAGTCTCGGGTTGGTACTTGAACGTATGATTATTGATGTTGGCTTGGTTGTATGTGGTTGGCTTGAATATAAGGGAAACGTCGTCTAATTATCTAGAAAGGAATTATTAACGTTAGAATACGTTTTGAATCTCCCCGTAGCTTAACCGTAGTTCTTGACGTCTTAATATAGGTTGAGGTACTGTTGGGCAGCGTATACGTGTTGTATTGCGAGTAAACGCTAAAGGTATGTAAAGCCTATCCCTTCTTTCTTTTGGCATGTCCTAGACGTAAGTAAGATACAATATGAGCTTTGGGGTAATTCTATTCATAAGTTCCAAGCATGTTTTATGATTCTTATTCACTTCTTGATATTAGAATTCTTAAAGTAATCGAGCTACTGCCCTCGAGCTTTCTATATGATCGGATAGTAAATGATACATGAAAGTTCCTACTCCTGAAAACAAAACTCTATAATGACATTCAAAGAATATGTAATATGACTATCGTCTTGATACTTGAGTGTTAGTTAATCTACTTATCGATTGAGTCTCTGATGGTGATTTAGTTATATATGGTTACTCACTACTCTGCTCGTGCATATGGTTGTTACATCTTTCACCGAGTCCCGAGCCGGGTATGTTACCACACACATTTTACTACATTATCCACCGAGTCCCTCACTAGAGGGCCGGGTACGCTATATGATGATATGATGATATTATGACATGATGATACGATGATATGATATGACACCGAGTCCCATGATGGGCCGGGTACGGTATACGTGTACACGACTTTATTCACCGAGTCCCATAATGGGCCAGGTACGGTATATGATAATGATATGCATGATTTCATTCGTAAGATACAGGTACAGTGACTTCTTGACTATTATACTTGTCTCCTGAAATCCCTATTTCAGTTATGATCTTTCTTATTGTATTTCATGCTTTATATACTCAGTACATATCTCGTACTGACCCCCTTTCTTCGGGGGGCTGCGTTTCATGCCCGCAGGTACAGACGCTCGTTTTGGTGATCCGCCAGCTTAGGATATCTATTTAGCTATCTTGGAGTGCTCCCTTGTCTCGGAGCCTAGATCTTTGGTACAGATCCTCTTATTATATACATGTGTTTATCCATGGGTACGTCGGGGCCCTGTCCCGTCTGATACTGTCGTTACTCTTAGAGGTTTGTAGACATATGTGTGGGTTGTACATAGTTATTGTTCAGTTGTGTCTGTATGACTTATGTTTTGGGGCGTTCCCATTGGTAGTGGCAGCCTTGTCGGCTTGCGTATATATATGTTTTGGGATGTTGTGTGTAGTGGCATCTTTGTCGGCTTGCGTATATATATATATTTTGGAAGTTGTGTGTTATGGTAGCCTTGTTGGCTTGTGTGTGGCTGGGACGTTCCCCTATATTATGATAGCCTTGCGCGCTTATGTGCGATGTTATCGGTTGAAAGTTGTAACTCCTCGGGAGACGGGTTCTTGTGATATGTATACATACGCGACGAGTTTTGATAAGACGTCTTGCCTTTTTATATATAAGTTCCTAATCATGCTAGTTGTGGACTGATTATAGCTAAAAGGTGTGTATACGAGTGTTCAGCTCAGGCACTAGTCACGGCCTACGGGGTCAGGTCGTGACACCATTTGCGTATTGTCCTTGGAATTCTTCGGACACGAGAATTGTATGCAAAATTTTCTAAGTGCGAGTTCTGGTTGAATTCTGTGACATTTTTGGGCCATGTTATTTCAGATGATGGCATTCGAGTGGATACTCAGAAAATTGAAGCTGTGAAGACTTGGCCAAGGCCTACAACGCCCACAGAAGTCCGTAGTTTTCTGGGATTGACAGGTTACTATAGAAGATTCATGGAAGGGTTTTCCTCTATTTCAGCCCCATTGACGAAGCTAACCCAGAAGTCAGCTAAATTTCAGTGGAATAATGCTTGTGAACGCAGTTTTCAGGAATTGAAAGATAGGAAAACTTCAGCCCCAGTCTTGACACTCCCAGAATGACCAGATGGTTATGTTGTATATTGTGATGCTTCTGGTGTTGGGTTAGGATGTGTGTTAATGCAGCATGGTAAAGTCATTTCTTATGCTTCAAGACAGTTGCGGAAACATGAAAAGAACTACCCAACTCATGATCTCGAATTGGCTGCAGTTATTCATGCACTAAAGATGTGGAGACATTACTTGTATGGTGTTCACGTTGATATTTACACAGATCACAAGAGTCTTCAATATATTTTCAAGCAGAAGGAGTTAAATCTACGGCAGAGGCGGTGGTTAGAGCTATTGAAAGATTATGATGTGAGTATTTTATACCACCCCAAAAAGGCAAATGTAGTAGCTGATGCACTTAGCCGCAGATCAATGGGTAGCCTATGTGAGGCTCCTCCGGAGAAGAAGGAATTAATTCGTGAGCTCCACCAGCTAGCTAGCCTTGGAGTTCGTCTAATTGATTCAGGCAGTGCAGGAATTGATATCAATAATCCAACAGTTTCATCCTTGGACATGGAGGTGAAAGAGCGTCAATATGAAGATCCTCAGTTGAGCCACTATAGAGACACATTTCATGAAAAAGAGAAGTCTCCATTTGAAACTTCTATAGATGGAATTCTTAGATACCGAGGCAGGCTATGTGTTCCGAATGTTGTAGAACTACGTCATCGAATTCTAGAAGAAGCTCATTATTCTCGATATTCTATTCATCCAGGTGCAACAAAGATGTACCATGATCTTACGTTAATGTATTGGTGGGATGGAATGAAGAAAGACATAGCAGAATTCGTAGCTCAATGTCCAAACTGTCAATAAGTGAAAATTGAACATAAAAAACTAGGAGGATTATTGCAAGCAACGGAAATCCCTACTTGGAAATGGGAAGTGATCAACATGGATTTTATTATAGGGTTACCTCGTTCCCGAAGCAAATATGATTCCATATGGGTGATCGTGGACTGACTCACGAAAGCAGCTCATTTTCTTCCAGTCAGAACTACATACTCAATCTTAAGGAGATTGTACGACTTCATGGTGTCCCGGTGTCCATTATTACTGACAGAGGAGCACAATTTACAAACTGTTCGAAATCTTTCCAAGAAGGTTTGGGTACTCAAGTAAAGCTTAGCACGACATTTCATCCGCAAACTGATGGGCAAGCCGAACATACCATTCAGACCTTGGAAGATATGCTCAGAGCATGTTTTATAGATTTCGGTGGTAGTTGGGATAACCACTTACCCCTTATTGAATTTGCATACAATAACAGCTACCATTCCAAAGATTCAAATGGCTCCGTATGAAGCTGCATATGGAAGGAAGTGTAGATCCCCAATTGGGTGGTTTGAAGAAGGAGAGGTACAACTAATAGGCCTTGAATTGATTCGACGATTGGCGGTGAAAAAGGTCAAGGTTATCCGAGATCGATTGGTGACAGCCCAAAGTCGCCAGAAATCTTATGCGGACAACCGGCGGTGAGACATAGAATTTCAAGTTGATGACTGGGTGTTCTTAAAGGTGTCGCCAATGAAAGGAGTGATGAGATTTGGTAAGAAAGGGAAGTTGAGTTCTCGATATATAGAACCTTATAAGATTGTCCGCAAGGTGGGTCAAGTAGCTTATGAATTGGGCTTACCCTCAGAAATGGAATCAGTCCCTCCGATTTTCCATGTCTCAATATGCTCATAAATGTGTTGGAGATCCTGCTAGGATCGTGCCAGTAGATGATGTTCAAGTGACAGAAAAGTTGGCTTATGAAGAGGTACCCATTGCCATACTAGATAGGCAAGTACGGAGACTTAGAAATAAAGAAGTGGCTTCCAAGGTCTTATGAGAAATAACAACCGAGAAGAAATGACTTGGGAGGTGGAAGGAGATATGAAGTCCAAGCACCCACACTTATTTCAACCCTCGGAAGAGATCCAAGATGAAATGTCAAGATTATCAGGTATGTATGTTTTCTTTCTATGCTTTTGGGTTGTGTGTGGCCAAACTTTATTGCTATTATGTTGTAGTCCTGTGAGGCATTGTTATTATGGGTGCATTGTGACGACGGATGGCGATTATATTACGTGGAAAACTCTGGCGAAATTTTCGTAGAATTCCCGAGAACTCAACATTCGAGGACGAATGTTCTAAAAGGGGGGAAGAATGTTACACCTCGGAAAATTTTCTGTTGATGCACAGTGAATAGACAAACGAAGGGCACGAAGTATACAATGTTTCAATGAGTAAGAAATAGTATTTAATGGTTATAATTGAGATTTCAAAGACATTCGAGGTCAGAGAAGAAAGTTCGTCAAAAAAGGCAAGGTATGCGTTGTGTATCGGAAAGGATTCACAAAGTACCAAGTTAAGGATGGCTTAATGATGTCTTAAAGAAGAGTTATAATGTCCCTTATATTGTTATTGAGGTGTTAAACAAGTGTTAAGAAGGCTCCATAAGGATTGGAGATCAAACGGGTCGACGAGAATGAATTTCGGAAAGCTGGGCATTATACGGTCCAACATACGGACCGTATAAAATATATTAGCCGTATGTTAGGCCGTATATTATGCCCAGGATTGGGACTTTCACTGGACCAAAGATACGGCCATACATACGGTCCATATAAATTATACAGACAGTATGTTGGTTCGTGAAACTGAGTGGGACAGATTTTAAGTTATTAAAAAGGGGACCCAAGTTCATTTTATTTCATTTCATTTTCACTCCCCTTCTCTCAAGAACTCTCTGGAATATTCTCCACATTTCTTCCACAAGAATTCAAGAGAAACTCATGATCAACTTCATCAAACCAAGAGAATCAAGTGTAAGAAACTCATTAGGGTTCATCCAAGACAAAAAATCTCATTGGAAGTGGAACTAGGGTTTTGCTCAAGTTAAGTATTTACACTCAAAGCTCATTCACACACTATCTAAGGTAAGTTTTATGATCATTCCATGTTGTTTAAAGTATTGAGAGGTTGGAAGACTTGGATTGTAGAAGGAGATAGAAAATGGGTCATGAATATAAGAATAGTGGCATTTTTTAGTAGTAGCTTGGAATGAGTCATGATTCTTGATATGTTGTGATTATAATTATGTTATAAATGATATTAAGAACATGGGATAAACAATATATGGGAGTAAATGTAAGAGTGTACTATGACCATGGTTATGGATGATTTGAAGTGAAATTGGGAAATATGGATAATGTAGGTGAATAAAGATTTTTGCTTATGATATTGTGAATGTTATTATAGGAGTTTGGGAGTTGATATATGATATGGATAAAGTTGTATGAACAAAGTAAATGTTGCCCAATTTTCTCTAGCTTTAGTCAAGTATGCTAAGCTATCGATTATCTAATGTTAGTACAAATGCATTTACTCTTAAAAGCTAAGGTGTTATATCTTCACCTTATGTTTCAGATCTTCTTTATTATGCTCATTTTATTCATGCCTTACATACTCAGTACAATGCTCGTACTGACGTCCTTTTTTTTTGACGCCGTGTTCATGCCCACAGGTAGACAGGGAGGTGATCCGCATTCGTAAGAGCTATCAGCAGACTTTGAGAGCACTCCATTGTTCCGGAGGTGCCATTGATTATTATTTTGTGTACACATATTTTGGGCACGACGGGGTCCTGTCCCGTCCAGATGTCTAGTACTCTAGTAGAGGCTCGTAGATGCGTATGTGTGGATAGTATGGTCTCACGATTACCTCATTGTACATATATATATTATTATTTTGATAGTGAAGGGCTCATGTATATAAAGGTAAATATGTTTGAAAGTAAAATGGTTTCCCTATAATGAGAAGCATTTTAGAATAATGAATGAACGTAGGGTGAGTATGATGAGTAGTAGAATGAGTGGTGCTCGGTGGTCAGCTCCGGGTACCCGTCATGGCCCTAGTCGGGTCGTGACAAGTTTCTCCCATGCACTCCGTACTGTAAACTGGCCACTACTAGTAGGTAACCACCAAGCCTTGTCTATGGTAGTATAACCTTCATCTCTCCAACATTTTCTTGTAATGTGCTCCACTACATCTTCAGATACAGTTTGTTGTAGCCACGAACATTTCATTTATCATTAATCATCACGTCCTTCACCTCTTGTACACTATCATCTATAGGGAAGTTTGAAGGTATGAGATCAACTAATAGACCTAGTTTTGTCCAATTATCATACCAAAAAGTTGCCGAACCATCTCTTGGCTCCCACCATATATCCGCTCAATTGCATCTCTAACCTCCAACATGTTTTTCCAAAGTCATGAGCCACCTTTCCATTGTACCGAAGAGTTGGAATCTTCCTTTTACGACTTATTCCACATATAAGTGGCCCAAATAGTCACTCCCGTTCTAAACCTCCACCGCAACTTTGCAAACAAGGCCTTAGACACATCAAATAATGATCTGAACCCCGTGCCACCTTCTTGTTTAGGAACACATAATTTGACCAAGCGTACTAGTGCCTACTTCTCCCTTCCTCTTTGTTGCTCCAATAAAATCTAGCAAAGATCTTATGTAGCTCATTGAGGCTATACTTGGTAGGTTCCATAGCAGACGCAGACAAAAGATATAGTGGCATGCTTTGCAATACACTATTAATGAGTACTGCCTTCCCTCCAAAAGTAAGCAATCTTCCTTTCCAGTTCTGCAGCTTGTCTTTCACCTTTTTAATAAGATCATTATAATACACCTTCTTTTTCCTTGAATGAAAGATAGGACACCTAAGATATTTAAAATGAAATGCACCTCTAGAAAATCCAAAGAATGTTTTCAACCTCTTGAAACAAAGAAAATTTCCGTCGTATTCTCATGCATATAGAAAGAGCTTTTTTCCCTATTGATCAACCGCCCACCGACACCTTCTCATATTCCTTTAATACGAACATAATCATCTCTAAAGAAACCTTATCGGCAGTGCAAAAATGACGGTATCATCGAAGCATAAGCCAAGTGGTTCAACTTGCACTCCACTTGGCATTCCATAACTTTTGTATTGCTCCTTTTCAAATAAATTGTTAAGGCTTCTTGACAAAACTTCATAGCTTAGAACAATTAAAGCAGTGACAAGGATCACCTTTCGTACTCCTCAGAGTGAAAGAATCCAAAAGACTGACCATTCAACAAGATGTTTACCAATTGTTGGCAACTACGCTTACCAATTGTTGGCCAACAATCTCCAAATCTGATCCACAAATTCTCCTGCAAAGCCCATTTTCTCAAAAGATTTTGCAAAGATAGCCATGACACTCTATCATATGCCTTGGCCATATCTAAATTTATAACAACATTTGCAGGTCTTCCTCTCTTCCTAATATCAGTCACTATTTCCTGGTTAAGCAATACATTTTCAATAATACTTCTTCCTTTAACAAAACCTGACTGATTACTGGATATCAGTTGTGGTAACATACTATCAAGCCTCCAATGTATCACTCTTGAAATCACCTTTTTGATAAAATTGCTCAAGCTGACAGGCCTGAGATCAGCAAAACTTTGAACAAGTGGTTTCTTTGGAAGAAATGACAAGATTAGTATGAGTAATCGATTTAGGAAGTGTATGCCCTTCATAAAAGTCCTTGAACAACCTAAAGACATCCACTCCTACTATATCCCAACATGCATGATAGTATGTACCGAAAGTTCATCTAGACCACAAGCACTAGCACCTTAAGCTCAACACGTTTCTTTTTACTTCTTCAAATGTAGGCAAAGCACACAACTGATCATTGGATTTATCAGACACCAATCTAGGAATGCGCTTGAGCATACTAAAGTCAGAGTTAGATCCCTCTTGTGCAAACTGATTATGAAAGAAGTTTACTGCCCCATCTGCTATATTTTCTTTGATCTAGCCATACACATCCGATTGTTGAATCCTCTTAATTCACGCCTCTTTCTTCTTCCATTAACAATACCCTTGGAAGAACCTTGTATTCCTATCACCTTCAGAACCATGTATAACCAGATTATTGCCCCAAAATTCCTCTTCATAATACAAATACTAACCTTATTCGGCTTGTGCTACTTGTAGGATAGTTCTATTCTCCTCTCGTAGGATTTTCTTCAAATAATTGCTCTTTAATTCTCACAATATCCTCCATGATTATTAGCCGCTTGAAAATATCACCAAAAACTTCCTTACTCCTACTGACAAAGTCTTTCATCTCGCTTGATCTTCTTTTAAAGCTTAAAAAAGGATTACTATCACTCTCCTTAGGCCAATTTGCTCTAAAGATCCAAGAAGGATGGGTGTTCTATCCAAAATTTTAAGAACCTAAAGGTTTTGAAAAGTTTGGAGCCTCTGGGCCCAAGAGAGTACGAGGAGGGGTAACATCAACCAGTCCCGGCCAAAGGCTCCACTTCTATGTTACTAAACCATTGCTTTACGAAGTGTGAGTTAATACCATGCTCTCATTACGTCCTATAGTGCAATATTAGTTTGTATCTCGAAATCTGATCTTTTCCATTCCTCGAACCGTCCTCTATCGAATTCCTAATTTACCTCAAGACAGGATCTCCTTTTTATTGCGGTTGTCTTAATTGGTGTTACCAGCAAAGCTGTGGCATTCCAAATGATAATATTTGCCATCACTTAGGTTCAAATGGCCATTGTCTCTAATAGTTAGCCCTCACAACTTTCGGGTACTCTCTTATTGACCCAAGTATGTTAGGCTAGCTATAAATTGGCTATTAAGGGTGTCACCAAATTATTTGGTTCATTCAACTCGCAGAGTGTTATTATCATTAGTCTTTAATATCTCATGTCCTCTCTTCTCGTCACAACTTATTCTCAAAACTAATAAAGATGCCCGTATAGAGTCGTTATATACGGAGTGTCATCTTATTTCATGCGTGTGTGCCTGGTTGCTAGTTTCACACCATAGTGGTGAAATCCTATCGTGCTTCTTTAACTATCCCCATGCAAAATACTTCTTTCCTTGCTTATTGACACGTACACCATGTGAGTTAACTTACTCGTGGTCGCCACATGAACTTGGAACTTTGCTAAATGGTATCTCGGCATCACTCTCGGTCCTAATTTAACAGTTCATAGGTGTGATAGATAAGTCACTCATATCCTTTAATTTTCTTGAGATTATACGGTATTACGGGATAACCCGCTTCTGGAATCGAAATCAAGTCACCATTGCTTAGAACGAATTTATAGCCACACTCTCTTGGCCTAACATTTTGACTCAATTGTAGCCGAAAGCTTTCATATCTATACCAATATTGCGGGTTCCTCGTAAAATTTGAGGTGAATTGAGCCGTCTACTATTTCCTCACTCGTCTTCTATCCTTTTTCTTCTCTTTATAGCGTTTTCTTTAAGCATAATCTTCGAATAGACTTTTCTTGTAGCTTGAAGCTCGGTGTCCCGTTTATATTAAAAACGTTTCTGCGAACGATATACGTATCATTTCCACCTTTATCTCAAGTACTTTCTAAGGGTTACGAGTGCGGCTTGCAAAACATAATCTTCATACGCTCGAATCTCTTGTGTAATCCTGTATGGCCTAATGTCTTATCTGACCTCCTTTCTTGCCACACTTAGGATTTTGATAAATCAATTATCGATTGCTCAGGTCGAACTAACCTTTATACATAAATTGTGAAAAACTCCCATTTGGAATCATACCGTTCTGTCTTTCTTTACTTACCATCCAAGTCTCAATGCCCAGCTGCATTTACTATTGGTTGATACCTATCGTGAAGCGTTCATTATCATGTTCCGCTTCTAACCCTTGTTTCGTATGTGGTTCTACAATCGTCACATCTTGTAGGGTTTTCACTACCACCATCCCATTTACTCCTAGCCTTTTATTGCAATCCTTCCCCGTTGTTTAATCATCAAGCTATCGTAGAATCTCTCTTCGAGATTCTCTACCACTCCATCTCTCCTTCTTGGGAGAATGAATAGTATGTCAAGCCCAAATTACGTTCCCAGAGTCACATTACAACTTTATTGCTTTACCAATTCTATATGTGCCCGCTACTCAATGCTTACTCTACTATCGTAGTTACTTATTGGGGATAATTTTGGCAGTGACCCAAGGTGCCACTCGTTTACTTGGTAACCGGTGGCTCAATTTGGTGAACTGAACTCTAATTCATGATGCGTGTCTTAACTACCACCTTTAATAGTCTACCCCAGTTACTGTTCTGTTGTACGCTCTTATCGCTGCACCATTTGCTTATTGTTGAATGTTGCAACGCCCCTCAACTGTCGGAGTTCCTCGAGATTCTTACTCGGGTTCGGCTTAACCTTACTCAAAGTTGGTGTCTCTAAAAGGTTCAATCGGTGCACCCTTCGGGGGGGGTTA
>NW_026715003.1:0-20641 GCF_029784015.1 Lycium ferocissimum | reverse complement strand
ATTATTATTATATGATATATGGATCAGGCCATACGTTGCTCGGTATTATTATTATATGATATATGGATCGGGTCGTACGTTCCTTGGCATTACTATTATATAGGATATGGATCGGGTTGAACATGCCTCGGCACTATGTCCTACATTTATGTATATGAGCATGATTACCATTGAGAGCATGCATAATATGCACCCACATAGGCATTGTCAGTTATACAGATTTATGCAGATACATACAGATACTAGTTCATACAAGTACATGTAGACAGTTATTCCAGCTTATGAGTTCAGATTTTATTCATGATTCTTATATATACATGATTTTTCTTATGCCTTTATACTCAGTTCATTATCCGTACCGACTCCCGTTGCTCGAAGTTGCGTTCATGCCCGAGTTCGGGTAGACCGAACGGCTGGTCCAGCTTAGTAGGACTTCTATCCAACAGTGGTCAGTGCACTCCATTGATCCGGAGTTGCAATCTATTTTGGTACACTAGCCCTTTTGAGATGTATATGCATATAGGTATGACGGGGCCCTGTCCCGTCCTTTCTACATCTTTCATTCCAGTAGAGGTCTGTAGACAGTTGTATGTATTAATCAGATGATGTAGCCTTGTCGGCTCCTATTATTTTGTGTACAGTATATGTAGCGGCCAAGCTGGCTTGTAATATTTTTCAGTATATATGTGTATGTACAGTTTGTACACAGTTTATAATGTTATCCTTTCATGAGGCAGTATGATATCAGTTTATGCCATTCATGGGCCCTTGATGTTCAGTATGGTTCAGATATGTGTTTAGGGGTGTTTGATCACTAGAGGTCAGACACTCATCACGACTTATCGATTTGGGTCGTGACACATATCTTTCGGTCGCCTTAGACGTTCAACGTTTATTCTTCCAAGCTCGCAACTCTACACATAAAGCATCCATATTATCATTAGACTCAATATCATACACTTGTCTTAAGCATTCAAATGAAATCTTTTTAGAATCTGCCGAAATTCAGGCAGCATCTCCCCTATTTATATGCCTAGCCCGAAATCACAATCCAGCAACCAATAACAACAACAATACCAACATCAACCACAATATTATCAACACCAATATATTCCATAAAATGTCCGACACGACATTCGTCCAATTTTTCAACCAACCATAACAACATTCATAATACCATAATCAAAGAATTATATTTAATTTAATCTCAAATTAATCCAAAATTCTCTTTCAAACTCACCTCATGGCCACCAACTTCAATTCAACTCTTTATGATTTTTCTCCTATGATTCTTTCCTCTCTAAGAATTTCTAAACCTTTATATCATCTCAATCATGCAAATAATAATAGGAAAACATACCTTATGGCAGAAGAAATTCACTTTATGCACCCCTTTCCACGATCAAATTCATTGCCACCTTGAAGAGAAACAAGAACAATAACCTTCCATGGATTTTCTTTGAGGTTTTTTATGTTGATATTCTCTCTTAATAATATGGAAAGGTTATGGAAGATTATGGAAGGATTATGGAAAATTATGGAGAGTCATGGAATGTTATGGAAGATGATGGAAAGTGATGAAAAATTATAAAACTCTCAAGAAGTATGGAGGATGAGAAAATGGTAAGAATTGATGAAAATTAATGGGTTAGAGAGGTATTTATAGGTGTGTGTTGGGTCGGGTTACAGTAGCACCCGGGTACTGTAGCACCCGGTTACTTCTTCGTCCGCCTAACTTGTAATGTCCATAATTCAATACTCCGATGTCGCATCGATGAGCGGTTTGGTGCGTTCGAAACTAGATTCAACGAACTTCATTTTAAGCTTTTGAAACCCCTTAAAACTCCTAATATACTAGGATATATACCCCTCCAAAGTTGACTAAATATCTGGCCAAAATTCTGCCAACTTTTTTCCAAATTTATTGTCTTCGATTTGCTTGGTCCCGGAGTCTGCCATAGCTTTGTCACACCCTTAATCCGATAGGGTGTGATGGGAACTCGACCCTTACCTAGGGCCGAGCGAACCCGCTGACTCCTGTGACATTCATAATCATGCTGGGCCTTTAGTCATAACATAATTACAAAACGGAAATTTTTCAGAAAGTCAAACATACTTTTCATCTTGTTCAGATCAAATAAAACTTGTAACATATGAAACGTATAATACATCACATAATAATACGTCGGCTTACATAGCCGCTGACATAATCGACATCTTATACCCACGACACTGTCTGCAAAGTCTCTAACACAGAACATGAAACCATAATAGAATAATCGACTCTACACTTGCCTCCGGAGGAAATGGAGCTCGCCAATCCCGCTGGAACATCTTACGCTAATAACCCAGCTCACACAGGTGTACACAACGCGGCATGAAACGCAGCCCCCGAAGAAAGGGGGTCAGTACGGAATATGTACTGAGTATGTAAAGCACGGAATACAGGAAACGAGATCATAACCGAAATGAGGAGTACAGAAAATGTACATAATAGTCAGAATACCGAAGTACATGCCTCTGTAATACCAATAGTGCATAAGGGGTACAGAAGACAAATATAATAATCAGAATGCTCAAAACACTTAACTTTCTTTTGAAAACATTTCTGTCTCATGTATATATAAAACAGAACATATCATAGTAGCTGACATTTACCGATGTGGGATTCGCCTAAACCAGTGCGAAATTTTGCCTCGCTACTGGGTTTGCCCCACCATTGGGTTTCCCCCACCACCGGCTCCGAAATCAACATATCATATTCCAGAATATGTATACATATAACTTATGCGTGTCCCGGTCCGCCAGTGAGGGACTCGGTAAACAGAATCCTTACATTGTCATGTCATCGCATTAAACAGAATTATCAGATTATCACATTATCACATTAAGTAGAATCATCGTATTATCGTATCATTAGATTGTCATGTCATCGGATTATCATAGCATCAGATTATCATATCATCAGAACAGACTCATTATATTATCAGATCATCACATTATCAAGTCAACACGTCATCAGATCGTCAGATTATCATATCATACCCTATGCGGCCCATAATGGACCGGCGGACGGAACGTGGTCGCCCTCTCGCCTTGGGCGCCACAACTCATCATACTTCGAAAGTTTTCGGATCTCTCATATCTCCGTCACACATCATATCATATAACCACGGTACCCGGCCAAAAAGGGGCTCGGCGTACCGGACACATCATAACACCATAATAATAGTCGCTCATCATACTTCGGAAGCTCATCATACTTCGCATTGTGAGCACGATAGTACCGGCCCGGGACTCGGCGAAGGAAATAACAAAAATGTGCACGAGCAGAATCGTGGGATCTATATGCCGTTCAAAACATTCATACAGATTCCACAGAATAATCAAACGAATTATCATTTACAAGTCAAAGCAATAGTCAGATCAAATTCCTTCCGAACGTTACTCGGAAACATATCAAATAAAAATTTATTCATTATATTTACGTATCAAGGTCATATGCATACGGATTCCCATTTCACACATTTACACAGACTTAACAGAATAATCAGCCAAATTATCATTTACAAGCCGATGGCATTAATCAAATCAAATCCCTTCCAGATATTATCCGGGACTTATCAAATAGAACTTTAGGCATCATAATCACGTATCAGAATCATATATATACGAATTCTTATTTCAGACTTAACAGATAAATAAGTAATCACATGCGGGGGTCGGATTGTTAACTATATTAGGTTCTTTTAATAAGTCGTCAGAACTACATAACAGAATATCTTGCGGGCCCACGGACAAGTATCCACCGAACCGAGCCCGCCTATGAACATTATAATCTTAGTACGCTACAGAACCTCCTACGGACGTATCGAAGCGATCCGAGCCTTCCTATGGAAGTTACGGACGTTCGTAGTTTCAAACTCTTTTATAAACAAATCTTTCCATGCATATTCATTTTTAATCATACAAAAGCATAAGGACCACAATATGACTACATTATAAATACGGGCGTCAAGAAATAAATAAGAATCACGTACATGCTCGGATCGCGGGAGTAGAGTTACCTCGGGGATCATATCATAGCCTATTCATACTAAGACATGCCAAAGAAAGACAGGTGAGCTTTACATACCTTGGCCGCCCTCCGAGCTATTCCAACTTACGTCTCGGCTTCACACGATCTACAATACTGTCGTTAGGCATCATCCATTAGTCATAAGCATCAAAGAACCCAACTCCAAGCCGTTACTTGATTTACAGAAATTTCGGCAGCATCTCCCCTATGAATCCAACCACCCCGAGAATTTAACTCGGTCAATATCAACAACAACCAAACCAACAATCATAATAACAACATCTATAATCAATTCATAACGCATTCTAAGCAATTCGCACAACATTTCAAAATAGCCCGTGCAATACACAATGCACCCGAAACCATCCAACTTCAAGAAAACTTCGACGACACATTTCTTTCTTTCAAATTCATCAACCATACTAACCATTCACACCTTGACAACATTAATTTTCCATAGATCCATGAAACTATATACAATTCACATCAACTTCGGCAACATACTACAATGAATATAACTTCACTTAAATCATTTAGACCTTCATTATCAACATAGAATCCATGACGACATCAACCAAAAGTGCTAAATGAAATTAGTTCATTCATTGCCATGCAAAGCAGCCCACTTTCGGCCACAACTCCAACACACTCAACTTCATGAATTTCATCCATTTCTACATATCATAACGTATACAAACCATCCATAACCACAACTAAAATACCAAATAGATTTAATTCACTCCTTGTATACAAACACTCTCACTCACGGCCACACATACCAATATACAACCTTTCATGATTTTCATCCATTTCCATGCGGTATAACACGTCCAAAACATCCACAAAACATGCAAAAGAGAATTGAATCATACCTTTTCCTCTTGCCTTCTTCACTCTCGGCTAAGTTGTATATGGCAAGACAAATGATCTACTTCTTCCAACAACTCCTCCACATGATAGAGGACCTTCCATTTAGTTGAAAATCTGGAGGAAAATTATTTTTCATGACCACTCTCCAAGCTCCCTGTTCGGCCAGCTTGGCCGAACTCCCCTCTTCTCTCTTTTCTTTCTTTTTCTTTTCTTTCTCTTGATTTCTCTAGAACTTAAAATGATGAAAGCTTGCCTTCTTTGATCATCCCTCCATATATATATTAATATGGCACATGACCATGCACATGGCCAAGCACATGGCCGGCCATGTGCTCTCCTTTTTCCTCTTTTTTTTTCTTTCTTTTCCCTCCAAATTTCTTCAAATTTCTAGAGTTTTCCAAATGACAAAAGATGAATTCTTGCCTTGTCATCTTTGTCCACAATATGTTTTTGGCCACCAAAGCATAAGATGAACACATGTTTTATTGCATGGCTTGCAACAAGTGGCCAAGGCACAAGTGGGACCCACGGCCACATTGGCTTTTCCAAAAATTCATGAACTAATAGAAACTTCTAAATTCCACATTTGCCCTCAAAATTCCATGCCCATAATATTTACAAGCGACTTGCACATTAAAATAAAATCGAAGAATGGCATTGCCCTTAACTACCCGCAATTGTCTTACAATATTCCAATGTACAAAATGCGAGATATAACAAGCTTATTATATGAACTTAAACCCTCGTTACCATAAGGTTGGTGCATATAATCTCATATATCCTTGAACGTAAATCCGAAGAACCGTACTTAAAACAACTATCCATACTTATAAATTTCAATGTACGAAACTACGGGGTGTAACATTCTCCCCCCCCTTTAAAAACATTCGTCCTCGAATGTGGTTCAAAGGGAAACATTGATTTTCTTATCTGCATTTATTGGTATTTACTTTACTCACTTGCAGTCTTACCTGCTTATTTAAAAACTGCACTTATGTGAATTACGCAGTTTATCCTTCTTCTTATAATTCAGAAATTCTTGTTCTCTTCGACCTCTGCATATCCTTCTTACGCTTCATAGATATTCCCGACCTTTGTCTTAGTCACCAGCTTGTTCCCATCCAACGCGATATCTTTAATCATTTCCTTTGAGTTCTCCTTTTGCTCTTAACCTTCGCCCGACTCTCACCTGATAAGTCTTTTCCCATAGTCTAGTGCACTTATCTGTTGGTTTGATTCATTAATCAAGCGGGTCTCTTGATTCCATAAATGTTTGTCTTCTATATTTATATCCATGACTCTTTTTCTTGCGATCTTATCTCCGTCCAGTTTCATAACTTCTCCTTGCATTTCTTTAGCTCATCTTGCTTCATAGCTCTCTATTACTTTCCGATTGCCCCGTTGTCGGGTGCCATAATTCCTCCACTACCTTATCTAGTCAATCCTTGTCTTCGTCATGAAATACCTACAAAATTCATCTTGTCATTCATTTCTTACTTCCCTTTTTAATGCCATAGCTTGCTCGTATGCTCATGTATGTCTACTCCTCATATATTCATCCTGCTTTCCTTATAGCCATATCTCTAGTCCAAGACCATTATCTTATGCTATCAATATCTACCTTTAACGTAGGCTTCATTTTACCCCAGTACAATAAAAAATATAAGAAATAATATATATATATATATATATATATATATATATGGGAAGACGCTGATGATATACCTATAACAGCATTAGGGAAAGGCTCATGATCCTATTGCGCAGCTAATGTATAATCACGATTCTGAGGGCCGCTTGAACTAGACACTCTTCATCTAGTTCTACCACGACCTGCTGGTAGCTGCGACCCCTGTCCCAGAGGGTGTACCGATAATGACGAACCCATTACTAATCCTCTAGGCCGAGCCATATCCCTACTACCTCGGGACATATACTCACACATAATATGGCTTGACCGACCGCAAGCATAACAAACATCTAAGCCTAATCGACATGGTCCCCAATGTAATCTATCGCACTGAGTACATCGTGGTGCAAGTGGCCTCATCCGGCCCGAGTCACCCTTATACTGTATACCTAAAATCTTGGAACTCTGGCCCGGTTCGGAATAGATAGGGTGATCAAATCTCTTACTTACAAATCGGGAAGGCGCACTAGCTACTGACTGGCCTAGTTTCTGCGGAATACTATGGCGACTGTCCTCCTCTAAACTCACTAATAGCTCCGATGATGCGGCCCTTTTCTTTACACTCTATCATAATCGCGCTCACCCTCTTTGCCGCTGCCGTTGCTCTTTCAAATTCTGAGCATGTGCCTGAATACGAGAAATGTCCATCCTGTCACGACCCGACTAGGGGCCATGACGGGTACCCGGGGCTAACCACCAAGCACCGCTATACCATTATCCGTCGTACTCATCAAGCATTCATTCATTAATCTTATACTCAAATCATAGGAAAAAAATCATTATTCACTTTGAAACATAATTACCTTTATATACATAAGCCCTTCGGCTATCAAAATAATGTACATTCAATAAGGACATCGTGAGACCATACTACCCACACATACGCATCTACGAGCCTCTACTAGAGTACTAGACATATGGACGGGACAGGACCCCATCATGCCCAAAACATATATATACACAAAAGAATAAATCAATGGCACCTTCGGAATAATGGGGTGCTCTCAACGTCTGCTAGTAGCTCCTACGAGTCTGGATCACCTCCCTGCCTACCTGTGGGCATGAACACAGCGTCCAAAGAAAATGAACGTCAGTACGAAAATTGTACTGAGTATGTAAGGCATGAATGAAACGAACATAATAGAGAAATCATAAGATATAAGATGAAGATATAACTCAAGTAACTTTTAAGGGTGGATACATTTCACACATATATCTTATATAATCGTAGTACATGTATCATTATAGCGCATACATCATCGTATCATACATATGTATCATCTTCGTTAACCCGCGTCCGGGTAACCATCATATGCCGCCCACTAGGGGTGATCATGTCCGGCCTTCTAGGCGCGGTGGAATCATAAGCAGCCCGCCTTAGCGGTGACATGTCTGACCATTTGGGCACGGTGGAATCACAAGCAGCCCACCTTCACGGTGACATGGCCGGCCATTTAGGCACGGTGGAATTGTATCATCGTGAGCACATCATAGACTTATCATTACAATACATCTCATAGGCATATCATGACCTTATCATAACTTGGCATCATTATACATTTATCATCAAAGCATACCTTAGAACGCGAAGGAAACTATGGCTGTGTCGGGGTGACATAAGGTCGTGAACCCCCGATTACATTATGGAGTGATCATAATCATCATATCTCACCCTGAAGGGACTAACATTTTAAGGTGAGTGTACACAAGGAAGAGCATCAATGGAACCGTACCTAGAATCATTAACTTCATGGACATCTTATTTTACTCTAGGATTCTTTATACTTAACTCATCATCATCATTGTCATGCTCATATCATATGTTTTTTCTTTATCTTATACATATATAGCTCGTTACAATTACGGACTCATAGTTTCGTTTATTTGGGAAGATTATGGGAGAATAGGAGGATTCATGCCATAGGAGTCATGCCATAGAAGGAAAGGATTAGCCTTACATACCTTTTTCATTTAACTATTCTATCGCTTGCTCGTTCTCCTTCAATGCCCACGTTTCTACCTTCAAGAGAATTCACATTATCATTATCTAATCGATTATATGAACGTGCTTACTAATGCTAGAGAAAATTGGGCAGCATTTCTTTTATTTATATGACTTTCCTCATTCACAATATTATAAGCAACAATCATCATTCATCTACATTATCCACATTTCACAATTTCACTTCAATTCCTCCATAATCATGGTCATAGTTCACTATTGCGTTTTCTCACATATTGTTAGAACCCGTATTTTTGTACATTGGAATAATCCGGATTAATTATGGTAAGTTAAGGACAAAACTATTTCGGGATACAAAGTCGGGATTCTTGACCTTTGATTTTATTTTGTGATATAAGTTGTGCATTAATTTATTGGTATGGAACAATTAAGAAAATTTGGGACCAAAAGTGATAAAATTGGAAGTTGAAAATCATCCACTTTTTCCATGTTGGCCGTGTATAGTGGAGTGTGGTGCCCACACAATTTTGTGTCATCTTTTAAGTGATCCAACTCATTAATGTGGGCCAATATTTTTGTACAACTCAAGGGGGGATTAAAAGATGACTTGCTAGTCATCTTTAGCTTATTCTAACACTTGCAAAAAAAAAGAGAAGCTGAAAACCTCCAAGTGAGGCTCTCGGCCAGCTGACCAAAAATTCAACCCCCATTTCTTGTCCTTCTAAAATTATTTCGTTGATGTAAACCCACTATATTGAGGTCCCTAAGTAGCGTGGAAGCATCGTTGGAGCGATCAATCCATTATTTTTCATCCTTGGGAAACCCTAGCCTATTGGAAGTTGAAGAGAAAAAGGTAAGATTTGACCTTATTTTTGTGTTATGAAGGTTATATTCATGTTGTAGTATGTTATAATGGAGGAAAATCATGAAATATGAAATGTTGGAGGTGAGTTGTGTATGTGGAGCTTGAGCCGTGTAAATGGGTGTTGTTGTGTTGTGATTGAAATTAGGAATTAATGCCTAGTTAGTTGATTATGATCATTGTAAGGTGAAGAACAATTGAGAATCATCCATATATGTATATGTGTAGTATTTATCGAAATGGGTCACATTATATGACAATGAACGAATGAATATCGCTTAATGTTTTAATTGTCGTCGCTTTGAATTTTATGTTGGAAATGAATGTTCATTGATTCAAATTGATGTTGTAAATGTAGCGGACTGATTTGGAGGCTATTGTATATTTAATGTAATTGGTATATGGATGAGATAGCATGGTTAGAATAAATTGTGGATACAAATCATGACATGAAAATGAGGAATGGGTCTAGGGGGCTGCTCTCGGTTTAGGGGCTGTTTTCGGCCTAATTTGGGAAAAATTTAGGTTGTCGGAAATGTTGTATGAATCGCTTAGAATGTCCTTAAATATTGTTGGTAGGGGTTTGGGTTAGTATGTGAATGTATAAGCGTCGATTTTGGCTTGAAGGTAAGTCGTCGAATTGAATTTATGTAAGTTGTTGAATAATGGAAAAGAAAGCTATTGTTATTGTATTGCTTTCCGGATTGGTTGTTGATGTTGCTAGGTTGGTTATTGTTGTTGTTGTTGATTGATATGGCCGAGTTAAATTCTCGGGGTGGCCTATTTACAGGGGAAATGCTGCCCAAATTTCTGTAGAATTAAGGGCGAATTTAGAATTTAAGGCCTAAAAGTCATTAGCTAATGTTTGGCATTTTATGGCTTGTTTATAGATCGTGGGCAGCCCGAATCATAGGTTGGATTAGCTTGAGTTTGGATCATTTTGGAGAGCGTTTGAGGTATGTAAAGTAACCTTTCTTTTTTTGGCATGCCTTAGTTAAAGTAGGCTATGATACGAGCCTCTAAGAAACTCTATTCTCGCAACCCGAGCTTGTTTATGATTCGCACGTGTTTCCTTGGTATTCTTGTGCCCATATGCCATAACATTGATCCTTATATCCTTGGAATTCATAATTTGTAAAGATGTCATGAAAGCTGATTTTTGATTTTAAAGCTTATTCTTTAGCGATTCCAAAAGTTCAAATGCTCATAACTTTCTCAGAAAAGCTCGGATTGCTTTGAAATTTTTGTAGGAGTTTGTATGATATAGAATGAGTATGTTTTCATAGGCGGGCTCAGTTCGGGTCTATACTCGTTCGTGGGTCCCGCGACGCCCTTTTATGTGAATTCGCTAACTTTGAAACAAATATTGATAATTATTATTCCGATTTCGATTATGACTATTTTACTTATCTTTTGGATTTATGATAATGATTTTATGCGTATGATTACTCACTACTCCGCTCGTGCCTACTATGATATCGTTCGCCGGTTCCCGAGCCAGTTCTGTTGTCGTGCGCATTATGATACATTCCGGTGTTATGCTGTGATTATGGTTCACCGAGCTCCTCGTTCGAGGGCCGGGTTCCACTTATGTTTGGCGTTATGCTATGTATGGCGATATGCTGTGTGTGATATGTGATGGAGATTCGGAGATTTGAAACCTTCTGGTGTTATGCTGTGTTATGGCGCCATCGACAGGCGGGCGACCATATTTCCTGTGCCCTATACATGACTTATAGTTTGAAGTAACATTTTGATATTTTGGAAATACATTTACTTTCTGTACCTCTATTTCGATTTGATCTCAGATTGTACATTACATTTTACGCTTTGCATACTCGGTACATATTTCGTACTGACCCCGCTTTCTTCGGGGGGCGTTTCATGCCCGCAGGTACAGACGCACAGTTTGGTGATCCACCGGTTTAGGACACCTTCTTCTGCTATTTGGAGTGCTCCTCTCATTCCGGAGCTTATATTTTTGGTATATATTCGTCTGTTGCATTGTATATATTTGTTCATGGGTACGGCGGGGCCCTGTCCCGTCATATAATTTTGTAATACCGTACGTACGTTTAGAGGTACGTGGACATGTTTTGTGGGTTGTGCCTACTTTTGTACGGTTGCGTTTGGATATGTTGTGTTTGGGCGATTCCATTCGCCGCGCGCCTCGTCGGCCCGCGTATGTATATATGTTGTTTTTTGTGCCTGTGTGGCCCTTGTTGGTATTTTACGTAACGGGGGTTATTTTGGATAGTCGGTAAAACAAAGGAAACTACTGTAGAATTTTTTTTTTACGGAAATACGTATATATTTGAAACACAGCCTAGTCGGCTTCTATTATATACTTGGATGCGTTTGATATACCTTGTGATAGCGTTTGATAGGTGTGTTTGGGTGCCCAGATCGGGCACTAGTCACGGCCTATGGGGTTGGGTCGTGACGGTGGTATCGGAGCGGTTTGTCCTCGGAGTGTCCACGAATCGTGTCTAGTAGAGTCTTGTTTATCGATGTGTTGTGCACCGCGTCTATAAGCGAGGAAGCTACGAGGACATTTAGGATGTTGTCTTTTCTTCGATCTTAGATCGTGCGTTAGAGTTTGTGTTATCGGGATGACTCTTTCGACGAAATGTTACATTTTCGGCGATGCCTCGGAGGAAGGCCACGGTACGCCGAAGGGCAAGTCTACGAGCCCTCGCGGCGAGACCGGCCTAGCTCGGATGACTACTAGGGCTCGTGCCCCAGTTGAGCCGGAGATTGTGCCTCCGGCAGCTGGTTGCGCTGCGCCGCCGGTGTCGGAGGGATTTGTGGCGACTACGGCCCTGCGGCACGGGGCGGCTCCTTTGCCGGCTCCGCGGCACCGGTGCACACCTCCGGCGCCGGCCCGGGGGCGGATGATGGGACCTGCGTGAGGCGATTCAGTTATTGACTCGGTTAGTAGCGGGGTAGGTCCCCGAGCGAGGGAGCGAGGGGAGGATCGTGCGGACGGGCGCGGCGATCCACGAGGGCCGTGATTTTCTACTTTGTGGGCCACCGAGTTCTTCGGGTCAAAGCCCGCGAGAGGACCCTTATGAGTTTATCGACGAGATGCGGCGGACCTGCGGCGGTTAGTGCTTCGATACGAGTCGGTGGAGATGGCGTCATACCGGTTGCACGATGTAGCGACTAGCGGTATGAGTCGTGGATGCTATCCCGAGAGGTGAGGATGCCCCTCCGGCCGTGTGGGGGCGAGTTCTGAGAGCTCTTCGGCCCATTTGCGCACTCCGGAGGTGAGGGCGAGCCGGGGGTAGACCGATTTCTGCTTTGCGAGCGGCGGGGCGAGCCGATTCGGGAGTACGGCTTAGAGTTTGATTCACGGCCAAATATGCGCCCGCATATGTAGCTAGCATGGCGGCCAGGATGGACGGATATATGTGGGGGATCGGTGCTTCGTTGATAGCTGCTTGGTGTTAGCAGCCGACCGGCATGGATATTGCCCGTATACAGGCTCACGCCCAGGGCATGGAGGACAGACGCAGAGGGCGCCAGCCTGATAGAGTTGATGACGAGGGCCAGCCAAAGAGGGCTAGATCATCTGGGTACTGCGGGAATTCCGGGCGAACGGCCCTCTCGATCGGCGGCGAGCGATATCCTCACCCCATACCTCGCATTTTGAGCGTATTCGGAAAAAAAATCGGGAATAAGTCGGAATGGTAGGAATTGAGGTTCCAATGGGATTCTACTTAGTGTGCATGTGATGTTTTGGAGACTAGTGACGTGGAAATATTGGAAAAGACTAAGGGCAAAATTGGAATTTTGAAAAATGGTTTCATGAATTACCAAAATGTGGGCTAAGGTTTTGGACTTGGAAAATGGAAGAAAAAAAATTTTGGAGCCAAGCCCAACCCAAGAGGGTGGCCGGCCATGGCTTGGACAAAATTAAATCCAAGCCATGTGCATGGTCATGTGACCACCTAAGATAAATAAGGGGCAAGGTTAAATAATTTTCTAGAAATTTCAAGACATGAGAAAGAAGGAGAAAAACAAGAAAAAACAAGAGAAAAAAAAAGAAGGGCATTCGGTACGCCATGGGTGAAATTTCACCCCTCAAAATCTTGATTCCAAAATTAGTTTCTTGTGGTTGTCTTACCAATTTAAGGTCCCTCTACAACGTGGTGCAATTATTTCGGAAGATAATCCATTGGTTTCGTCGTTTGGACAAGTTAGTGGAATGAAGAAACTTGAGAAGGAAGGTAAGAATTCATTCTTTCTAAGTATGTTATGAAGGTTTGTTTGTGTAGTAGTATATGTAAATGAGTTGAATGCATAGAAATATGGAAGCTTGCATGGTATTTAGATATGGATGCATGGCCGTGTATGAAGCTATGTTGTATGGTTGAGATGAATTGAATTTTATGTTGTATTTTAGTTGTGGTTAT
Source organism: Lycium ferocissimum (assembly GCF_029784015.1). Taxonomy (NCBI): domain Eukaryota; kingdom Viridiplantae; phylum Streptophyta; class Magnoliopsida; order Solanales; family Solanaceae; genus Lycium; species Lycium ferocissimum. The sequence goes on along the minus strand of NW_026715003.1, from coordinate 6,760 downwards.
GATGGAATTTATATTGGAAATGGAAGATGGATGAATTTGATGGAATATGGAAAGGTAGGGTGTGGCCGTGTGGTATATTGAAGTTGGAATGAAAATGAATTAAGTTTGTTTAATGTGTTAGTTGTGTTGTTGTGATCATTACAATGTAAACAAAGCGTATATGGGTTGGGTTGGTATGAAAATGGAATGTAGAGAATTATGTCGCATTAATGTGATTTTATGATATTAAGATAATGAAGTTGTTCAAGTATAGATTATGGTTATTGGTGATGAATTGATGAGTAGAGGATGTGTTGAGATGATTTTGTTACATAAATAAGAATTTTGAATAGAATATGGAATTGTCGAATATCGGAGGTAAGGTTTGAAATATTCTTGGCTTGTGTTTGAATGATCTCAAATTGATATGTGTATATGGACATATCGATATTGATTTGAATTTGTGGGATCGGAATGGAAACTATCGCATTATGTCGGAAAGTAAACTGGTTATGTTATGTTATGGTTTGTAGTGATTGTTGATGTTCTTGGTGTTGTTGTTGACTATTTTGAGCCGAGTTGAAACTCGGGGGTGCTATATGTATAGGGGAGGTGCTGCCCAATTTTTTTTAGAACAATATTGGCTAAGATTGGAAATTGTGAGTCTCATGAATAGTAACTGGTCAATATGACCATTCGCAGATTTTTGGCGAAACGGGATCGGAGTTTCGACGAGCTTAACAAGAGAGAAAGGTATGTAAAGCTACTCCTATTCTTTCTTTGGCACGCCCTAGATGTACTAGGTTTGAATTCGGACCTCGGGGACAACTCCACTCTTCGGAATCCGCATTCAAAAATTTGTCCTTTTCTTGCAGTAGAATTGAATTAGTTAGTTTGGAAATGACTAGAAAGTGACCTAAATTTCCCCAACCTTGGTAAATAAAACCCGAATACCTTAAAACCCCCGTAAATGATATTATGAAGTTGAACATATGTAATTCGCGTCCGCCACCTCAATTGACCGAGGTGGGCCCACTATTTCTGATTTTACCCTTCTGTGTTTATGACTTGTCTTCGAGCGGCTTTAAAGGAAACGTTTTAACTACTCCTCTATTTATTACTTAAAAATCGTTTTAAATATTCCGTTAAGTCCTATGATGTGTTCTGATCTGTATCACGAATCCGAACGTTCTGTCCTGACATAACCTACCGTGATGTCCGAAAGGTACGTACTATGCTTCCGTCCGATTTCATCACTTTGATTTGTCATTCGCTATGCCTCATTGAGTCTCTGGAAATATATATGTTATTTTTATTGCATTAGTTTCTCACTACTCCACTCGTGGATGCCTCAATATTTCCCACACTGAGCCCGGGCCAGGATATGTTCTCAAGCGTATGTCTCTGCATTGTTCGCCGCGCCCCGGTGTGAGGGGGCAGGTATATACGTGCATGGGTTGTGGTGTATGATGTGCCATGTACGCTTATGCTGACATCTGCTGATTATGTTCTGATATGGCCATTTGGTATGTTATGATTTGTTTCGGAGATATTCCCTACTCTGAAGTATGATGTGTTTTGGCGCCGGAGACGGGGGCGCCTATGTTCTGTTCACCGAGTCCCATAGCGGGGCCGGCTTTGGCATATGTTTTCTGCATGCATTACTTATGATTTCTGATACGCATTTTTGATTACTTATGCATCTCAGTTGCTTTCCGCACATTCCGTTCTGATTTTAATTTTATTTATTACATTCTCTGCTTTACATATTCAATACATTTTCCGTACTGACCCCCTTTCTTCGGGGGCTGCGTTTCGTGCCACGCAGGTACATACGTTTGATTTGATGATCCGTTCGCCTAGGTTATCTGCTCATTGTGTTTGAAGTGCTCCTTTGTCCGGAGCCCATGATTTGGTATAGACTTTTTATTTCATATGTACATATTCATTCGGGGTACGACGGGGCCCCGTCGTCCGTCATACGATTTTGCTTTGTTCTCAGAGGTCTCGTAGACATGTGGTGTGGGTTACGTATATGTTTCGTGAGATTTGCGTACGTTTAGAGTTTATCTATGTTTTCAGTGACGGCCTTATCGGCCTTCGTGCGGCATGCCCACTTGTCCTTGATAAATTATTATTTCTGTTTGTCTCTAATATTTTGCTAATTTAGGGTAAGGTACGTATGAGTGCCCAACTAGGGCACGAGTCGCGGCCTACGGAGTTGGGTCGTGACATATCCTCCCCGCCCGGCACATGGGGTACACCCCGCAGCTTTTACGCGGGAGATCGAGGGTGCGGGGTATTCGGAGCCCGGCGGGGAGCTCTCGAGGTTTTCGAGCTCACGGTTGGACGGAGAGGCTCCAGGCGGTCGGGAGCCGGACCACCCGGAACCTCCGTGTTCCCGGCTGTGGGGAGACGACACCCGGGAGAGTGTTTTCGTGCCCGCGGCGCGTGCTTACTTGCGGCCGTCGGGGCCATCGGATGAGGAGAGAGCGTAGGTTGGGGGTGAGTACGGCCGGTTCGGCAAACGACTGCCGGGTCGGCCGGGGGTTCATCTTCATCTCGGTAGCTATGCGCCTGCGGGCGCGAGGTACACACGGCGTCGAAGGCCGGGCGGGGGTCGTGATGGAGTTCTGTGGTTCTAGCTGGTCCTTCGAACACGCATTTAGTACGATAACCGGCCGACGAGGACCGGGGAAGGCGTCGCCTAATGTCGTCACGAGGTATATTCTTGGTTTTCTCTCGAGATGTGTGTACGTTGATTGATTACGGATTCTAAATTGTCGTATATTTCTCCACTTGTTGCTAATAAAATTGGGATAGAATCGGAGTCGATAGAGCCTTTCGAGGTAGCTACACCACATAGGGGATTCAGTTATACCGGATCGATTGTATGAGATTGTTCGGTTATTATCCGTGGCCGCCGTACTAAGGCCGATTTGGTAGTTAGATATGGCGAGTTCGACGTGATTATGGGTATGGGTTGGCTAGCTTGTTATGCTACTTTATTGATTGTCAAAGAGGAGATAGTTCGTTTCCCGATTTCCGGGGGAGCCGGTCAACAGAAAGTGGCCGGTAATACGACATCACCGAGGGGGTAAGTTTATTTCGTACCTCGAGGCCGGCCAAAATGATCGAAAGGGTATATTTATCATCGGGGTCCGTGTTCATGATTTAGAGCGAGGCACCGACTCTTCGGTCGTCCGAATGGTTAATGAATTTGTAGATGTATTCCCGGATGAGCTTCCGTGTCTTCCCCCCGGCGGGGAGATAGTAGTTTGCTATTGATTTGTTGCCGGATACTCGGCCTATCTCTATTCCTCCGTACGTAATAGCACTTGCGGCACTGAAAGAATTAAAGGAGCAGTCGAGAGACTTATTGGAGAAAGGGGTTTCATTCGGCCCCGGTATATCACCAAGGGGAGCTCCGGACTATTTGTGAGGAAAAAGAAGACTCGCGGATGCGCATTGATTACGGCAGGCTGAACAAGGTAACCGTCAAGAATAAGTATCCTCCCCGTGATTGATGATTTGTTTGATCGGTTGCGGGGGTGCCGGAGACACTCGAAGATAGACTGCGGTCGAGGGCTATCGGTCGAATGCACGAGAGGCGATATTCCCCAAGACAACAGGGACCCGATATGGGCACTATGAATTCGGAGTTATGTCTTTTGGTCGACAAATGCCCCCGGCAGATTCATGGACCCGATGAATCGGGTATTCGAGGACTTCTTGGATATGTTTGTGATCGTATTTATCGATGATATTCGGTTTATTCTCGTCGGCGTAGCATACGAGACCATTTGAGGACGGTACTTGGCACACTTCGTAAGTTATGCTAAATTTTTCAAATGTGAATTGTTATCTTCCGTGGCATTTCGGGACATATTATCGGGCTGATGGCGTCCGGGTGGATACCCGAAGATTGAAACTAAAGACCGCCTCGACCTACGACACTGGCGGGGTGCGTGGCACACGATTGGCCGGTTATTACGGGGAGGTTCGTAGAGAAATTTGCTTCGATTTGAGCGCCTTTGACAAGGCGACTCGAAGAGGAGCTAAGTTTCGGTGGTCGATGCTTGCGAGCGTAGCTTCCCGATTCTTTGAAAGAGGTTGACTACGGCTCCGGTCCTGACCCGCCAGAGGTTCCAGATGGGCATGTGATCTGGAGCCGATGCCCTCGGGTATTGGTTTGGGGTGTGTGTTGATGCGGCACGGGGTGATAGCTTATGCTTCCCGGCGGCTCGAAGAAAACATGAAAAGAATTATCCTGCTCACGATTTGGAGTGGCCACTATTCATGCTTTCAAGATGTGGAGACATTACTTATATAGGGTTCACGTTGATATTTATACAGATCATAAAGAGCCTCAAGACATCTTTAAGGTAAGGAGCCGAACTTGCGGCACGAGGTGGTTAGAGTTGTTAAAAGATTATGATGTTGATATTCTATCATCCGGGAAAGCTAATGTTGTAGCAGATTCACTTAGTCGCAAGTCTATGGGTAGCCTAGCAGACGTGCCATCAGAGAGTAAAGCAATGGTGTTATATCCCGCATTTTGCACGTTCAGATATTTCAAGGAAGTCGTGACAAAGTTAAGGGAATAACTATCTTCCAAAGTTATTTTAATGTACAAGTGGTTATGAATGTTGTTTATGAACATTACTAGTATGGAATTACCGAGAAGGTTAAGGGCAAAAAGGGGAAATTCGCAAAATGGTTCATGGTAATATTGTGGAAGCCTAGGGGCAAAATGGTAATTTCATAAGTATTCAAGAGAATTCTTGAAATTTCCATGCTGGCCGTGTGGCATAAGCATGTGCCCACATTGTTTGGGGACTAAAGTGTACAAAAGAAGACACTTGGTCTTCTTTGACTATGTTAGAAAGTTCAAGAAGAAGAAGAAAACTCTAGAATTTTGGGGAGAAAAGATAAGGTCATGTGATTAAATTCTTATATTTGAGGGGATTAATAATAAATAAGTCTCATAAGATGACTTATTAAGTCATCTTATTCATTGGCATCTCTAGAAATTTCATAAAGAAAAAAAAAAAAAAAAAAAAGAGAAGGAAAAAGCCATGGGCCTATTCGGCCATGGTAAGAAGAAAATGAACCATGGGAAATCTTGTCCCAAAAATTGTTTTCTTTATGCATTCCCACTAATTCAAGGGTCCTCTACAACGTGGTGTAATTATTTCGGAAGATAAGTCGTTCGTTTCGTCGATTTAACACTTGAGCCAAGTGAAGAAGAGGGAGAAAAGGTATGATTCAATCCCTTTTATATGTTGTAAAGGTCTTGTTGATGTTGTCGAATGTAGAAAGGAGCGGACTTGGTGAAAATATGGAAGTTGCATGAATGTATATATATATATATATATGTATGTAGCCGTGTGGTGGTGTAATGGAGAATGAACAATTTCAATTTATTACGTTAATTGTGTCGCAATGGCCTTTTGAATGCAAATGGAAGAATTTTAGTTCAAGTTAGTATGCAAAATTGGTTGTTGAGTTGTTGTTGGAAAGTATGTGATTTTATTATAAATTATGTAATTAAGGAAACGAAGTTGTAAGACGTAAATGGTGATGGTTGTAGGTGAAATTGGAAGAAAAAATGTGTTGCGACGTTTATGTTGAAAATTGGAGTTTCGGATGAATTATGATTTTGGTGGAATTCTTGTATATTTTGCAAATATTTTGTATAATGATATGGAATATTTCCGGATTGTGTTGGAATGATTTTTGATTAGTAAATGAATATAGAAATGTTGGTATTAGCTTGGAATTGTGAAGTTAGAATGGAAGTTGTCTCCTTATGTAGAAAAGAAGACTATTTACGTTATAGTGTGTTTTGTGACGATTATTGATGTTGTTGGTATTGTTGTGTTGTTGTTGTTGATATTCTCGGGCGAGTTAAATTCTTGGGGATGTCCAATTTATAGGGGAAATGTCAAAATTTCGGTAGATAAGGTGTTAATTTGGCATTGGATGCATAAGTGCTTATGGCTAATGGTTAATACTTAATGACGTTATTGTAGATTGTGAGAAATTGAGAATCAAGTTTGGATTAGCTTAGAAGCGGCTAAGGTATGTAAGGCTTACTCTCTTCCTTCTTTGGCATGTCTTAGATGTAATTAAGGTATGACATGATTTGTGCTGCTGGGTAACTCCGTTCTTACGTTCCGAACGTGCGTATGATTTTTGTTTGCTTCATGATGTAGCATTCTTTATATGGTTCTTAAGTCTTATGTATGCTTGGATTCCAAACATTGCGTAAAGAACTTTGTTCCTAATGAATCCTATGTCTATAAATGTTCGTAACTCTCGGAAAAGGAATCGGATTACTTTGATATACTTATGATAACTAATATGTTTCCGAGTACCGTCCGAAAGATTTTTGATATAACTATTGTCCCAATTTTCAAATGACGATTCGTTTATGATTACTTCATTGAGTCTCTCAAACGACGATGTGCATATGGTTTGTCACTACTCCGCTCGTGCATACCTCATATGCATCTTCCACCGAATCCGGGCCGGTACGTATTCGTGCACATTCCTCTGCATTATTCACCGAGTCCCTCATTAGAGGGTCGGGTACACTATATGTATATATGTTATAGCCCGTATATTGTACGTTTGGAAATTCCAAAGTCGTCGTGGAAAGTTAAGGGCGAGACCATTTTTCGAAAATTATTTTAATGAACGAGTTGTTATAAATATTATTTATGACTATTATTAGTATGGAAATATTATGAAAGGTTAAGGGCAAGAAGAGATATTC
>NW_026715002.1:0-21270 GCF_029784015.1 Lycium ferocissimum | reverse complement strand
ATTTTATGGGTTAATTTTGGTTCGGCCCCCGGCACCAAACCCGCTTTTGGGAACATGCAAATCCCAAGTTATATATATATATATATATATATATATATATATATTTTTTTAAATTTTTAAAAATGGGGGGGGGTTGGTATTTTAAAGATTTAATAATAAATCCCCAAAAAAATAAGAATCACCTTTCCTTTCCCATAGCGTCTCACGTCCATCCCTCTTTCTAATATATTTCACAAAAAATAAATTAGTTGCTCTTTCTTTTATTTCCTTAGTATAACTTCTTTGGTATAATTTAATTTTGCGATTTTTATATACTCATAATTAAATTTAGAGAAGGACTTGTTTAATCCTGGGCAAACATTTCACATTGGTGAAATAATTTTTTAGAACTGGCAGTCACACACGACTCAAGTCATATTTATTAAATATATTAATGTAGTAATATTTATTTTCAAGTGTTGTTATTTTATTTTACTAAGTAAATAATATTAATTATTATTGTGCGCTTTTATTTTGTGGTTTTCCCAACACTTTTCACTTAGCAAAAACAAATGCTCAACTTTTCAATTATTGAAGTAGAGTTGGCAGAATTTAACACTCCTTGAATCATCTTGATTGGATGTTGTTTACAAGTGTTTTCTTAATATATATAATTTGAATTCATAATTGGCTTATTGATCATTTCAATAATGTTTCTTTACGGCCTTGTGACAAATTCACTAATTATGTATCAAGTCATTAATTATCTTCGCTAATTCTGTTGAAGTTCAAATTACTCCTTTCCTTTTGCTCTTAAGTAGTTGCTTTTTGTTGCAGTTTTGCTATCTTATAACAAGAAGTCAATAACATTTCTATTCAATAGTAAAGTAATGATGGCAGATTGGCAACTAGCCGAGTGGAGACGGAATGCGAGAACCCTTTAACCTTTTTTAATTAAAGCAAGATGGGACAACTCTCTAAATGCTCTTTATTCTAAAGTTTTTACGTATATTTTTTTCATTAATTTCCTTTTAATATCCTCCATTTTTTATTTATTTATTACTATCATATTCGTGGAGGATCCCCCAGTTCTTTTATTTATAGCTAATAATTAATCTCAAATACTCTTTACTAATAAATTGAGAATCTATTCCTCTCTCCCTTAAACGATAAATTAAAAGATGTAAATATCAACATACCATTTATTGGTCTTATTATAAATTTGAAAATTTGAAAAATTAAAGATGGCAAAATAGGTAAAAAGAATATTATGAGAAAAATATGATTACATAGAGCAAAAAAGAACTTGCTTGGATGCGTTTGACATGGAAGAAAATGCTTTTTATGAAGAAAAAAATTGTGAAAAATACGTTCCTCTAGATTTCTAAATTATTCTCTAATGAGTAGTTAGATACAAAAATTTGGGTTAGCGTGTAAGAACAACATTTTGGTGATATCTTTTAAAAATACGTTCGCTAATTTAGTTAGCTTGATACTAAAGTGCATGTCATATCCTACTTTTTCCGGAATATTTAGTATTATAATCCACTACAAATTATATTATAACTGATCATAAGAAATTAGTTCTTCGCTCTTTCGGGGAAGCCCATGCATTCTTCCATATCTTTAATGTGCTTCTACTTCCATATTTCTACAAAGTGATTCTCATTAATTTTGTTGAATGGAATGTGGAATCATTTTTGTTGCTTTTTCAACTTGTACCTTGGTTGGATCCATCATGGATGAGAATCATAAGTTCTAGATTCTTTTAATGTTGTCTCAAAAGTAAAATGCAATTTATGGAGTCCGCAACTTAAATGACCCAAAATGTGATGAAAGGTATCAAAATACCCCAAAAAAAAAGTGACGAACCTTGCGCACTAAATTAGTGCGCAATAAGGCCAAACGCAATTTTGTAGTTTTGCCCTATTGCGCAATTTTTAGTGCGCAACGAGTAGTATTTGTCCAACTTCCCTGAGTTAAGGTTCTGGCCAAGCAAAAATGGATTTGATGTGGTAGTAAGTGGAAACAGAGGACAAGTGCATCACCCTCCTGATAAAGGAGGCCCCTCAAAATCCATTTAATGGGCCGGTTAATATGGAATGTAAGAGGGATAAATAAGTGGCATAAACAGAAAGAGTCGAAGCTGTTTCTGAGGAATAAGCATACCAAACTTGCTGCATTATTAGAAACTAGAGTCAAGAGTCATAAAGCTCCTAAGGTATTAGCTAATATACTTCCTGGTTGGGGATCGCTAAATAATTATCAACATGCTATTAATGGGAGAATCTGGATAGTATGGGATCCAAATTTTTACAATGTTTCTCACATTAGAGCTACATCCCAATCAGTGCACTGCCTTGTTACTGGGATCTCTGATCATATTACTTGTCTGTTTACTGCTATATATGCTTTCAATTCTCTAGATACCGGGAAAGGTTTATGGGCTGAATTGATGGATATTGGGCAGACCACTGATAAGCCTTGGATAGTTGCTAGGGATTTTAATGTTGTTTTGCACCCTAATGATAGAGTGTTTGGGGCTCCAGCGACTGGGGCTGAGATTAAAGACTTCACTGATTGTGTTCACTCACTCAACTTGAGTGAACTACCTTGGAAGGGGAACTATTACACCTGGTCTAATAAACAAATGGGTGCTGACAGAATTTGCAGTCGAATAGATAGAGTTTTTGGCAATATGGACTGGATGATGAAATGGGGACATGTGACAACTAATTATGATCTTCCCAACTTGTCTGACCACTCTCCAATGTTGTTAAAACTTGAGGATGTCAAGTGGACCATCAAGCCTCCATTTAAATTTTTCAACATATGGGCTGACCATAGTAGATTCCCTCAACTGGTATCAAATGTTTGGCAGAAACAAGGTACTAAAGGGAAGATGGCAAACATTTGGAACAAACTCAGGAGACTAAAGCCTGAGTTGAAGAATTTAAGACTACTACTGCCAAACTTGATCTGGCTAGGCAGGAACTTCATAACATACAAGACAAGCTTGCTAGAAATTATACAGATACTTTGCTCATCAAAGAGAGACAATTGATGCAAGACATTGAGAAATGGTCTAATATTGAGGAAATTGCTCTTAGATAAAAATCTAGAGCAAGGTGGATAAAGCCTAGGGGATGCGAATAACAAGTACTTCTCAGCTATGTGCAAAGATAGAACTTCAAAGAAATTCATGCTTAAACTTACTTCACTGGCTTGACAAAAACTTACTGATCCAGAAGCTATTAAGGAGGAAGTGACAACTTTTTATAAATCATTGATGGGGTCAAGTTCTCCAGCCTTACCAGCTATTGACATACTCACCCAGAAGAAATGCACCTCCTTACACATGATCAGGGAGTTGAATTGTGCAGAGTAAAGCAACGGATGAAGACATTCTTGAAGCTTTAAATAGTATTGGCGATGATAAAGCACCAGGGATTGATGGCTTCAATGTCATTTTTACAAGAAATCTTGGAATATTATTGGGAAGGATGTTCAAGATATTGTCAGGGCAATTCTTCAGAATTGGTAAGCTATATAGGCCAGTGAATTGCATAGTGCTTACTCTTATACCCAAAAACAGCTAGCCCATTGAATATTAAAGAGTACAGACCCATCGCATGTTGCACTATCCCCCTACAAGATCATAGCTAAAATCTTAGCTGCTAGGATGCAACCTATCATGCCCCATATCATTAATGAAGCTCAATCAGGTTTTATACCAGGGAGGAAAATTGCTGACAATATCATTGAAATATGGTATTAAAGTGAAACGGACTGCTCAGGACCGGATTCGGGCAACTTTTTGTGAAATATGGCCTTAAAGTGAAAAATAGTTAACCCGAAGTTGACTTTTGGGAAAAGGGACCTTTTTCGCAATTTCATCTATTTTAAGAGGTTCGGATGGTTGTTTAGAACTTGCGTGTGTATTTGGTTCAATTCCCAACGCACTTGATGTCTTTGGGACTTGGGTTGGAAATTGGAACCAAGGCATCGGGGGTTGACTCGGTCAACGAGACCTACGTTGGGAATTCGATGCCACGGGCGCGTTCGTAGCGCGTTTTTTTACGTGTGTATGTGTATGGTATGTGAGCAGATGACCTCGGAAACTGGACGAAAAATCGGATCAATTGGCAAAACTTGGAGAGATTTGCACCGGTGCCCGCGTGCCGCTTTCCACCGGACCGCGGCAGCCGGCACCGCCGGAGAGCGGTAGCCTATGCGCCGGAGCGGTCTAAGGCTTTTGGCTTGACCACTTTGAAGCGGCGCCGCTAGGGGCGGTCCCACTACCCCTTCTAAAGCGGGTGACGGGCAGTTTCAGAAAATTATGGCGTTAAAAGCCTTGCAGTAGACTTTCATTATTTCCCATTTTCGAAATTCGAGCTTTGGGGAACTTCTAGAGATATTTTAGAGATATTTTCTCGGAGATAAATCTTATTCCTCTACTCTTTCTTTAATCATAATCATCCTAGATTTGCCCTCCCCTTTAATAATCCCTTAGTGATGGAGATTGGAAGAGGTTTTGATGAACACTTTCTCCTAGGCTTAGTAATGATAAATTGATGATGTTTATATTAGATTTGATGAATCTAAGCTTGTTAATCATATATCTTCCCTTTCTAGTGTTGAATTTTGAATCGAAGAGTTGGTGTTTATACCCAATTTGAGGTTTCTGGAAATCGAAATTAGGCTAATCCTTGGTTAAATCGGCAATTAGTGGTTGGGTTATGATCACTAGTACTTAATTTGGCATTTTGCTTCTGAATTTTCCGTTTGCCCTTGTGGGCCCGTTTCCCAATTTCTAGTAAGTTAAAATTGCCCTTAAATTGAATAAAAGAGCAATATTAGTATCATTCTTCATGATTTCTAATCTAGAATTCGATTATGCTTAGACTACTTTGGTTCGAGGTTCAGCGGAGAGGCGAGGCAAGAGGTGAGTTGTTGGTGTTGCGGTTCGGCCATCCGCAGGCTATAGCTTACCTTTGGTGAGACTTCATATAATGCGAAACGCATATTTAGATTATAATATCGAGACAAGTTTGTGAACCTTCGGGTATGAAGTTGGGTTGGATATATCCTTAGGTTGGGCTTGCTGTGTTGGGACTAGCCATCCGGTTATGTTGTGTTTGATTGTTTTATCGTATTGGCTTGACGCCGTAGTTATTGATAGATATTGAATTTTGTTTATCGTCTTGATTATGATATTGTTGGCATACCCGCTCGCCCTGCAATCGGTCCGGCTTTGACCCGTTCAAATCAGAATTAGCCCCAGGATTAAACCGAAATCCGTTTCCGATCACATAATCGTATTTTTTTTTCACTGAAACTCGTTTGTATTTTTTTAGGGACCGGATAACCCCAGAAATCTGAATCGTTAAACGGCCAACTGTGTCCAAAAAAAAAATTAAATTATTCCGTCGATTGGTTATTAGCCACGGTTGGCTAACGGTCCATTTGCAAAATGACCGTTAAAGGCTCCAAACTCCCGTTTTGGCCCCCAACCCCCCCCCAAACTTATTTTTTTAACACTTTAACCCATCCTCCATCCCCTATATAAAACCCTCTCCATTTTCAATTTTAATCCACGCCAATTCACTCTTCTCTTTCTCTCTCAATTTTTCTCAATTATAGCTCTTTGCAATAATTAGCCACTTTAAATTTCTCTCAATTAAATATTATAAAGTTTTATTCTAGTTTCAATTATTAATTTTGCAATTATAAAAAATTATTGGCGGAGTTGGTGATTTTGCAACAATCCGAAGTAGCTCCAAAGTTTTGATGGATTTGCAATTCTAGCCGCCTTTCACGTTGTTGAAAATTAGTCCGGTAATTTGGTACCTTCGTTCCAACTCTATCTTTATTTTTCACTATTTAATTTACGCAATTTAATTCTAGCAATCTAATTTGTTGCAATTTATTTTCTTGTGATTTATTTGAGTGTGATTTAAATTAATTCTATTTAATAATGGCGAAGAGATTTAGACGTGATGCAGAATAGTGGTATTGTTAGGGGTGAATTTAATGAGGAAACATTTGTGAACGAAACACCTAATTTAGGTATTGATATTGGTGGAAATAAGCCACTTTTAGATCATGAGGTAATGCAACAACCTTATATCGACACTTTTAATGAAATTGATGATGATGATGATAATGATGATGAAACACAAGCCCCGAAAATCCCACATGAGATACAGGTCCTGTACAATCACATACGCAAGACAAACCGCCAAAAACTCGTAAGTCAACCGCTAAAATTTGGCAATTTATGACTTAGGATAAGGAAAGACAAACAGCTACATGTAATTTATGTAGACAAGAATTTATTTTTAGGCAACAAACTAGTAAGGATGGTGGAACGGGTACACTAACGAATTATATGAGAGGTAAACATAAGGATGTTTAGGGAGAGAAAACGGGTTTAAATGTGGGGGTATTCAAATGACAATAGACCCACGAACCGGTAAAAATTTTAAGTATGACAAGAAAAAAGAGCGTGTAGAAATAGCTAAAATGGTAGCTTATGATTGTTTACCATTTTCCTTTCCTTCGGGTTTGGGGTTTGTTACTTATATTCAGTATTGTTATAATCCGTTATTTGAGGGTATTCCTAGAAGTACTTGTAGAGCGGATGCTATAGATTTGTATAAAAAAATATAGATTTTATTTGCGTCATGTATTTAATTCTTTAAATTGTAGTGTTTCTCTTACCACCGATTTGGGTCTTAGTATTAAGAAGTTAGATTTTTTTGCTATTACATGTCATTGGGTTGATGATAATTGGGTGATGCAAAAAGAATTATAGCTTTTTATATGATGAAGGGAAAGGTCGTCATGATGGAAAAATTTTAGCGGATTCAATGTCTCTATTATGAAGTTTTTTAACATTTATAGAAAAACACTTTGTATTGCTTTAGATAATGCTTCTAATAATACAAAATCGGTTGGTCTTTTAAAAAGGAAATTAAACCCTCCGCTACAAAATATTTTTTATGTGAGATGTAGTTATCACATTTTAAACTTGATTGTTAGAGATGGTCTTAACTATTTTGAAGATTCTATTCAAAAAGTTAGAAATGCGGTTGCTTTTCTTTTTTGTAATGCTAATAGGCATAAAATGAGAGATTTTAAGAATTCTTGTGTGGAAAATGGCCTTAGACCTAGGAAAATTCAAGTAGAAGTTGACACTAGATGGAACTACACTTACATTTACATTATGTTACAACAAGCATATGGTTATAGGATTCTCATACAACAAGTTCACAATCACAATCATTTTATTAAGGAATGTATTGAACTTTTACAAAAAATTTATAATGCAATTCTTGCTTTTTCTAGACAATTCTATCACGGTAATCGAAATTTTAGCCTACTTAGTGGAAATATCTAGAGTTTTATATGAGTATAAAGATAAATGTTGGTTATCAAGTGGCTATTTTTAATATCACAACAAAATTTAAAAACTATTTTTTTCCATCCCAACTTTATTTATATTGGGTTCTCTTTTAAATCCTTGTTTTAAAATGCCTTATACTAGAGCATTGGTTGGTCAAATTTATAACTATTTAGAAATTGACGAGGAAGTTGAACCATCTTTAAATGAAGCCGAGCTCGCGACTGATGCTGAGTTTAGAAAATTTTTTAGTCATTATTCTAATTTGGAAGAAAGTGCTACACCGTTGCTCCACGCCTAGTACTTCTCAAAGTAGCAAAAAGGGCTTAAAGGGTTTGTCGAATTTAAAAGTTTTACATTCACAACCAACTCCTTCTAATAATGCAAACTTTGATGAATATCACCTTTATTTGATGCAGCCAAATGTGGATATCAAGAAACTAGATGATTTGGACGTCTTAACATGGTGGAAGAGATACAAGGCGAGTCATCCGGTACTTTCAAGGATGACTCGAGATATCCTTACGGTTCAAATATCAATCGTGGCTTCGGAGAGTGTATTTAGCCAAGGAAGACAACAAATTGGAGACCATAGACACTCATTATCCGGATTTAGCTTGCAAGTACTAGTGTGGAGAGTGCATGTAGCCAAGGAAGACAACAAATTGGAGACCATATACACTCATTATCCGGATTTAGCTTGCAAGTACTAGTGTGAAGAGTGCATTTAGCCAAGAAAGACAACAAATTAGAGACCATAGACACTCATTATCCGGATTTAGCTTGCAAGTACTAGTGTGCATTCGCGATTGGATTAGATCGGAGCGACGCAACCAAAACTTAGAAGCGATGAAAGGCGAAGAGGAAGAGATTTAAGATTTGATAGCAAGTGGAATGAACCAAATGGAAGACTTTGAAGATATCCCCGTGACCGAATATGATATGGCGGATATTAGCCAAATGATTGACACTTTTTTATTTTATTATTCTACTATTTCTTTACAACTCATGTATTATTTGCAAGTTAAAAAAAATTACAACTTGTAAATAAATGTTATCCATGAATGAATAAAATATATGGCTCATTGAGCTTTCTTCATTTACTTGTGTTCATATTTTTATTTATATTAAGTTAGGAGTATACCTAAAATATACTAAGAATATACTTATAATATACATCTACTTAAATTAAAAACTAGAAAGTTATACACTTGAAAAATAACTACAATATACTAAGAGAGTATGCTTATAATATAAATATACTTAAGTTATTAAATAGGAATTTATAAACTTAGAAAAAACTTAACTTATAAATAACTTAAGTTATAATACATATAACTTAAACATATATAAGTATATATAGTATATATATATATATATATATATATATATATATATATATATATATATATATATACATATAACTTAAAACATATATATATAACTTATAACTATATATAGTATACATATAACTTAACCATATATATATATATATATATATATATATATATATATATATAAGTTATATAACCTAAATATATATAAGTATATTCTTTATATATATATATATATATATAAGTTATATAAGTATATATAGTATACATATAACTTAAAACATATATATATAACTTATAACTATATATAGTATACATATAACTTAACCATATATATATATATATATATATATAAGTTATATAACCTAAATATATATAAGTATATATATATATATATATATATATATACTTAAACATATATTACTATATGTAATAAGGGATGATCGAACAATTTTTGTCGTCCTCAAGTTAGATTGTAACTAGGCTCCCCAACCGAAAAAGCTCCCTCTTCTAAATTTACCCCTATCTTTCCCCTTTATTGCTTCAAACTACTAGGGTGTGTTGCTGTAAATAGAGGCACTTTGAAGCCATTTTTCAATAGTACCAAATCCCTCAAACTAATGGTTTCCAGGTGAAGTCATATGCGGCTATGCGCTATAGCGCATCTTTATATGCCTCAATATTACCCCCTACTTTGGTTATTTATTACTTCATTGCCATTATTCAATTTGATAAAAGTTTAAAAACTTTCGGGCCCTTTAGAAATACTTATAATTTGTGAATTGTGAAGATTCCACACGTCACTATACAAAACTTTTAACATTACTCTGTAGATGATACATTTCACCCAGTGCATTATGAAATTATTTTTAAATTCTCCGCATCTTGTTTTTGTGTAGTATTTTTTTAATTTTGAAAATATCAAATAAGGTATGATGTTCTAAATTGATGTTCCCGAAAAATGAGAAGCAGAAACAGACAATATAATTAGCTACCTTTTTTTTTAACATGTTGTAACTGTTTAAAAATGGGATAATACTCCATGCATATTTGGTGTTATCCTAAGTAAAGCATGTACAAGTATTATCAAAGAACAATGAAAGTTCTACCTAAACGACTTATAGAATCTTCAATTGTTTAACGTGAGGCTTTTAGAAATTAACAAGAAATTTGATCTTTATATTAAATATCGTTGGCTAACTTATTTATTATTAATTTTTTATAAGAACCTTGGGATTCAAATCTTTTTATTGGGAAATTGTGTTGGTATATAATTGATGAGTTATTTATCTCATGTTTAACAAAATTAACTTACTTTTTTCTGACGTTGTTTGAGGTATCATAATTTTTTTAATTTTTTTTTAATACATGTGTACTTAAATATTACATAGTTTAAAAGAAATCTATTTCTTCCATAGCTAAAGAAATTATATGCTCACAAATTTATAGAAATGCCAAATGTTCCCAATTTATGATCTTCGATCAGTTATAATTATTTACTTGTAAATCTTTTTACTTTGTAGTATATCGAATCACGTGTGTCCCTTTATTATTTACTAATTCTCTTCCAAACTTGCTTCTTACTAAAAGAATATCACTTTTAAAGATTATCCAATTATGTGACTAAAAAACTTTGATTCTTATGAGAACTTATCGACAAGACATGATTAACGCGCTACTACCATAAATCTACTATCCGAAATAAAAGTATGATTCAAATTATACAATAACTGAATCTAGAACTTTTAAATTTTAAGTTTGGGCCCGGGCTAAGCACGGGCCTGTAGGAACTAGTATGTATATATATATATATATATATATATAAGTATATTCTTAGTATATTTTAGGTATATGTAGTATAACTTAAGCATATAACTTAATATATATATACTTATATGTTGTTAGTTAGTAAATATATAAACTTTACTTATAAACTTATATAAATATATCTATAATATAAACAAAAAAGGGAGTTTTCTAATGTTTTGGACCGGTCCGGTTTCGGTTTACATGTTTGAAACCGATAAACCAAAAGCTGTTAAATCGGAACCGATGGGTGGTTCAGGTTTTTAGATCGAAACGAAAATGGTTTATAACCGATTACCGGTTCGGTTCGGTTGAACCGATTAACAAACCTAATACCCATTGTTGGTATATGTAATTCGGATATATTGTTGGCATACCCGTTGGTATTTGTGATTTGGATATATCATTGGCGTGCCCAGTACGTTGGTACTTATGATTTTGAGCATGATTGTTGATGTTGATACATGCATTGCACGCACTCATTTTCATGATACATGTTGAGATACTGATGACAATGGTAAAACTCTTTTACTTGAGTGACGTGAGATGGTCGATGTCCGATGTTCATCCCGGAATCGTTGATTGAGTGAAATTGATACTTGACAAAACTCTTTTACTTGAGTTACATGAGATGGCCGATGTCCGATGATTAATTCGGAATCGTTATTGCATGGCCGATATCCGATGTTAGTTCTGGAATCGTTGTTAGTGCATGGACTCCGCGAGTCCCCCGGCGTAGTGCGGGTGAGAACCCCCGCGGGCAAAGATCCGGGTCCCGTCGTGCATTTGGGCAAAGATCGGGACTAGTGGCATAGACTTCGCGCGTCGGTGGATTGTGCTCTGGGGACGTCGATATTTCCGTCGGGATACATGTGTACACCGCGTTTACATGGCATTGCGTTGCATTCGCTACACTCTTTGCGTTGCATTGCATTATGACTTGATTGAGATGTTTGGTGTTGTATTGTGATGTTAGATTGGATTGGATATATTCGGACTTGTACATTTGGGATTAGATGCTTTACATAGGCGATGACGGATATTTGGATTTGATTACATTGACTTATACTTCTTGATTTATTTGCTTATACGCTTTATTAGCCGAGTTGTGTCGGCTATGTTAGTCGGCCGATGATTCCTACTAGTACGATTGTTTGTCTTGCACTGTGACTTTGCGTTCTTTTATGAATGCAAAGTATCGGCTTGGATCCACTTCGTGACGCGTGGGTGATAGTCGCTTCGGCCTTCCTATTTCGAGTTTTTAAGGTGAGCATGGTCGTCCATTTGCCTTGAAGACTTTTCTATCTTTATGTCCTATCTATTCGAGACATAGACATTTTATGTATTAGTATTCCGCATTGTATTATTTTCCTTTTATATGCTCTTGTGTTATTCGGACTAGACCACTGGAGGTGTTATCGTCATTCCATGCACTATTCTACTACTTATGAGACTTACGTATTTATTTCATTCCGTTGTTTTAAATTCATTCTTTCATGTATTTATTCATTGTTGGGTTGAGGGTTCGCTTATCGAGGTGGGAAGGTAAGTGCCCGCACGACTTAGGCAAAATAGGTCGTGACAACATCAATGCTATTAAATTTGCTTTAACACTGCAGTTAACATTGACCTGCTTACGTCTTCATCGTCATCATCGGTTTTAACTACATTATTCGAGTTCGCTATCACTTGATGATGTCTCCCATGATAATTTGGACAATCATCACCGTCTAAGAAAAGGCCTTTTCTACGCGAAAAGTAACATATTTTAAATACCAACATCAAATATATATGGATTATTTAATATCAAGGTGATGAACCTCGATATTGATTTATATTGGCATGGTTTGGAGAAAGATCATCCTCGGCCCAGAATTGGGTGGATTGCCCCGAAATCACCGTTTTTGACCAACAGCGAGTTTTGTGAATAATTTCAACTCCACCGAATTGAGAGTTTTGCCCCGATATTACTCATATTAGGTGTACTAACCCCTACAAAGATACCAAAAATGGATATTTATCAATAAATAAAATAAACACGTGCTACTACACAAAATACTAATTTAAAAATAGATATTTACCAATTTTCGGTATAAGTTTGATTAAATTGTGGCTTAGAGTTTCAGTAAGGGCTTGACCACTCAAAATGTGTCCATATGAACTAAAGTCCCCATAAGTGTTATCATGAGTAGGCTAGACTTGAGGGGACTTCTTCGAATATCTTTTCTATATACATTTCAAAGAACATAAATGGCGACTAAATCCACTGTTCTTGGACACCCTCAAATACTCCCTCAAGAGAGAGTCATCATCATTGATATTCCACACCATAAAATATTTAAGTCTTGTGAAATGTTGTGCGGATATACTACACTTATATAATCCATACTCTGTGGGATCAGTTTTCATTTTTTTAAGTAGGTAAGTGACTAATGTTTCGTAATTTAAGATTGTTGGAAACGTTACATGGGCTTTTGGTTTGATACTATAACGAACGATATTATTGTCATCAAGTATATCTCCATCCCAAAATAGAGAAAGCAATGGTTGAAGAAGGAAAGACATTTTCTTTGAAGTTTTAGTTTTTTCAAGAAATTAAAAGACTTAAACTTATGAAATGAATGAGTTTTACCTCATCCAACATTCATATTAAATAGGCAAAATATGAGTGCAAAAGTGAATATTTCAAAACGTTAAACCCTATTGCGCGTGAAAATGCTCAAGCAATACTTTTCTTAAAAATGCTGCGCAATAGGATAAGATTTTTTGAAATAATGCAGCATTGTGTTGTCACATCAAGCATAGTGTGTCATAAAAGTGGACAAATAATGCGACATTGTGTTGTCACATCAAGCATAGTGTGTCACCTATGGCTCATATATTGCGCATTTAAATGTTCACCGCAATACAAGTTAGTGCGATAAAAAGTGATCAAATAATGGAGCATTGTGTTGTCATATCAAGCATAGTGTCATAAAAAAGGCGGTCAAATAATGCGACATTGTGTTATCACATCAAGTATAGTGTGTCATAAAAAGCGGACAAGCATAGTTTGTCACCTATGGCTCATATATTGCGCATTTAACTATTGCGCAATACAAGTTAGTGTCATAAAAAGCGATCAAATAATGGAGCATTGTATTGTCACATCAAGCATAGTGTGTCATAAAAAGCGAACAAAGATAATGTGTCATCTATGGCTTATATATTAGCATTTAAATGTTGCGCAATACAAATTAGTGTTATAAAAAGCGATCAAATAATGGAGCATTGTATTATCACATCAAGCATAGTGTGTCATAAAAAGCGGACAAGCGTAATGTGTCGTCTTATAACATATATTGAGCATTTAAATGTTGCGCAATACAAGTTAGTGTCATAGAAAACGGTCAAATAATGCAACCGTGTTGTCAAATCAAGCATGTCATTCTAAAAACTCATTTTTTGCGCATTTAAATGTTACTTAATATAAGTTGGTGTTGTCAAATCAAGGAGTAGTATATAACATGATTGACGAACAACTAACATTCATATTAAAAAATGAGTTATCATGTCATTCTATACCCAATTTGTTGATATTGGTTCTATTACATGTTTTACCCCACAAGACATATTCGAAAGCGATGGTAAGTGACATGAACTATTGATGATTTTAAATACTCAAATAACCCGAACAACAAACATTCAATCGACAATACAATAACACAATGAGAGAAGAGTGGGATTGGCGTGTCGGGGAACGCGACACTTGAACAAAACTTGATCGTCATTAGGGCTTAAACGCCCAAAAAAACGATGTCAACGCCTCGTGACACTCTCCACAGCAGTTGAATTTTGCTCTTAACCGTTTTCGCGAGAAACAATCGGATGAAAATACGTTGCCTAAGGAGGTAGAATATGGTCAACATGGTTACGTATGATTCAGATCCAAGTGG
Source organism: Lycium ferocissimum (assembly GCF_029784015.1). Taxonomy (NCBI): domain Eukaryota; kingdom Viridiplantae; phylum Streptophyta; class Magnoliopsida; order Solanales; family Solanaceae; genus Lycium; species Lycium ferocissimum. The sequence goes on along the minus strand of NW_026715002.1, from coordinate 6,811 downwards.
GATTCGGACTTTGAGACGTTCGATGAAGATTAATATTTTTTTTATAATAAAGTAAGTAGCATTAGGAGTCATAATGACCACACTCAGGGGTACTTGGGTTTCCATCTATATAGTATCCTTTCATTTGTTATTAGACTACAACATATTCAATGTCGAGTAGTAGAAAACGTAGATTGGTCTTTATTCCTTCCAAAGGATTCGGAATAGAAGTATGATGATAGTTCAAATCATAGTTGAATATTCCGAAATAAACAAGTTTTCTTGATAACAATGATTTCAAACTAGACGATTTAAAACCCCACCTTCTTATGAGCGAATGATGATTTTTTGCGTGAAATATTTCAGATCCACGAGAATATTTTGCGGTTACGCCGAGAATGGGCACATCGGCATCTCAATCAAAACGTCTTGTTCGTGACTTGAAAAATCTCAACGCTCAAATCCCAACAAGTACTCAATAACCATGCCTTTCAGGGAATGTCAGTAAAACTGCGAGCTTGGTGTACAAAGGATTAGAAAAGAAAACAATAGAATCTTAGCAAGACGTCGTAGATTTTACATGCTAAAGTTAGTAGAAGAACAAGTATCATCAACAAGAGAGATTTAAAATCTATAGAAAAAAGATATCTCTTAAGAAACCCAAAATATTGTTCGAGAACCATATTGAGGACTTCTATTCCGAGGATAATTAGGGGTTATTTTGGTTCACTCTCTTAGATTTTGGGTAATTCAAGTTACGGACTCGTGCAGTGTTAATTTGTATTTTTGGTTTATGATGAAATCACTAATTTGAATATTTTTAGTATGTTTTTAATTTGCTTTGATTGTTATATGATATTATTAATTCAAATAATCTTCTTAGAGTTAATAATACATAAAAAGTTTAACAATTCACAATTTAAAAAAAACATATAAATTAGTACACAAAGGAGAGGGATTACATAATAAATGAAAACGTACAACTAGTTAAAAAAATTTACATAAAAATAACAAAATAAATAGAAAATACATAGAAAAACAAAATACGTAGAAATATTAAACTTAATAAACAAAATACATAGAAATAATGAGAATAACAACATAGCACAAATAATCTCAAAATTTCAGTTTTCTTTCAAAACATTTTTCTCCTATTGAGTTTCCTCTAAGGTTAGCCTTGAGAAAACTTTGTTTTTCTTTGGATTCTTTTAGCAAGACTCCCAGGTCAATCTTTTCTTTAGCTTATGAAACCCCAAGTGCAACTGAAATGCTATCTTCGATACGTTTTCTTTTCTTTACATATACCGTTTTATCCATGGAAATGCTATCTTCCCAACGAAAATGTTTGCAACCGCCCATATCCTATAAACATTACAAGAAAATCAGTTTTTAAAAGTAAAATATTTAGATAATGTGAAAAAAATTTAAACCTAAAAAATTGTAAAAACACTTACTTCGGACACTTTACAATGCCAAAAATGACACCCCAAGCATTATCTTCGGTCCTGATGTTTTAGCTTACAATAACGACCACATTCACAAACATCGGGTTCTATAGCAAAGTTTGACATTTCAAAGCTTTGGGACATGATTTGGAAGAGGGGCTAAAGTATGTTGAAAGAGTGAAACGTAGAAGGTGAAGAAGAGTAGCTTGAAAAATGAAGGCTGGCGGGGTTTTATTAAACCCATTGCGCACTAAATTAGTGTGCAATAGGACTTAAGCTTAAAATTGTAGTTTTGGTCTATTAGCACTTATTCAATGTATGGGTCTTTTTTTTCTTCAGGTTATTTTGTTACCTTTGGATACTTTTTTGGGTCATTTTAAATTGCGAGCTCTGTATTTATGATTGTTTGGGTGGGTGTTAGGGTTTGCCTTGAATTTTTATTTGTATTTGAATTTTATTATAATTGTGTTTTACTTTAAAAGAGATTTTTTGGTAGAAAATATTTTCTTTGTGAAAGAGGATTCTACTATATTTATTCCTTTTCTTGTAGGAGAATATTTAGACTTCTATAAATAGAAGATTTATTCTTCTCATTCACAATACATTAACATCCACAATATAGTCGTTCGAAGAGTTTCGTTTAGAAGGAGATTTTCTCTCAATAGTTTATGCTTTTATATTTAGTTTTTTATATGTAGCCCAATTGACTAAATCACTATCAAATCATTATCGAGTTTTTAGTATACTTTTCTTTGTCATCTAATTTATCGTTGTTTTTAAGTTTTGCAATTATTAGGCTTCCGGCATGGCCTTGATTATTTTTGATCCCAACAAGTGGTATCGGAGACGATGGTTTAACGGGTTGAAGACGAGGTTTAAGGCATGTCCAAATCAAACTACAATCAATTTCACGATAATGAAGACTTTGTCCAAGTATTACATGTGGAGATGAATTTTTAATCATAATTTCAACATCCTTCTTCTGCATCTTTAAAAATAAAGTAAAATATTTTTAAACCAATTTTTAACCCATCATAGTTTTAACCTTATTTTTAACCATGACAAGCAGCAGTGATGAAGATTATGTGAAGAAGAAAAATCAAGACTATTTTGCCAGAAAATTCAGGCAAGCAAGACTATTTTACCAGAAAATTCAGGCAAGAGGAGATTTGTTAGAGTTTGTCCTGAACTTCATACCTTAGTTGAATTTTACAATAATTGTGTTTTACTTCAAAAAGAATTTCTTGGTAGAAAAAATTTTCTTTGTGGAAAATAATTTTATCATATTTATACCTTTTTTTGTAGGAGAAGATTTAGACTTCTATAAATAGAAGATTTATTCATCTCATTTACAATACAATAGCATCCACAATATAGTCGTTTAAAGTCTTGTTGAGGCGGAGATTTTCTCTCAATTATATGCTTTTATATTTAGTTTTTCATGTGTAGGCCAATTGGCAAATCATATTAAATTATTATGTTCTTTAGTATACAATCAAACATCTCTATAACGGCATCGTTGGAGTGCGAAAATTTTCGGTTGTTATAGAGAATGGGCTGCTATACACCTATAACAGCATTGACATTTAAATAATACTTTGTTGTTATAGGCAAAAAAGATGCATAAAATTTATTTTCATACTTAATTGTCAAATTCTAAGCTTAATATATATATATATATATATATATATATATATTCATATGATATTTTTTGTCATAAATAGTGTATTAAATGATCAAATATTTGGTCAAATCTACACACTTATTATTGATAATCATAGATATTTTATTTTTATAAAGATGTTTAATTATTATATTATCAAAAAAAAAAAAAAAAAAAGATGATACATTTATATAGGGGTAATTTTACAAAGAGTGTCTTACATTATAAAGTTGGTTGTTGCTTTGTTATAGGTGGCTTATGACATTATAGAGTAGTAAAATATAACATAAAAAAATCGGTTAGAAAAAAACTTGATTATTATAAGAGAGTGTTGTTATATAAGGGTACCGTTATAGAGAGGAATACATTTGTACTTTTCTTTGTCGTCTGATTTATCGTTGTTCAAGGTTTGCAACTATTAGCATCGGCATGACGCCCTGATTATTTCGATCCTAATAGTGGAATGGGGGAATGGGATTGTGTGGGAGACCTCTTTTGGATTTTATGAAAGTACTTCTTATTTTTTAAATCAAATATCAATAAATTGCAATTTCAGGACCAATGTGTCATTAATTCAAGGCTTGAAAAATTGTGACACTACTACTAGAAAAAGATTTTTCCCATGACGTTCGATGGGAAATGTATACCCATAAAATATGATTTTTCCACCATTTCCATAGAACTAGCTCACTAAGAAAATATATGGTGGGAAACGGAGTTCCCGATTCAAATTGTCACACCACTGTCAAATGAGGGTGTGATGGGCACCCGACCCTTACCGAGGGCGGCCGAACCCGCAGACTTTCGTAATACTCATATTGGGCCCGCCAAAACATAACATAAGCACGTTACGAATTTTTTTTTGAAACAACATGCCTTTCATCATTTTTCTTTTTCAAATCCGAAATAAAGCTCGCGTCGTATGCAATCACCGCGCAAGCATATGAGGTTCATAACACCAATGCATAATAATACACGGCTTACATGGCAAACTTACAAACCGAGCATTTCACGCACACGACGCGTATGCGCAAAGTCTCTAACATAACTCCGGATATCGTACAAAAGCACTCGGACTCGGCGGCACTCCGAAGGGAAATGGAGCTCGCCAATCCAGCGGGACATCTTCCGCTAACATCACCTACTCATCTGTGGGTACACTGCTGACATGAAACGCGACCGAAGAAAGGGTCGGTACGAATATGTCTTGAGTATGCAAAGCGAAATACGAGAAAACGAAGTCTTAGCCGAAGTAAGGTGTGCGAACGTGAGCATAATAACCCGAATACCAAGGTACTTACATGCGACCTCCAAATCATACATAAGCGGTACGAGAAGACAAATAGGATAATCGGAATGTCAAAATGCTTCGCTTTCTTTTTGAAAAAAATTTACGCCTCGTATATACGGAAAATCAAACATACCACGTAAGTGCGTTAGCGGTTCTTAGGAACGTACGGCCGATCATATATAACATAATAATCATAAACGTACCGTCGTATTATCACACATCATATCACATATCATATTGTATCATCGGATCATCACATATCATATCATCAAATTATCACATATCACATACCACATATACACACATGCAGCGGTCAAGTATCCGACGAGTCAATATCCACCACAGCTAACACGCATCACCGCGGCCGGGAACCCGACGGTAATATCAAATATACACGTACCGCGGCCGGGAACCCGGCGGTAATATCACGTTTACACATATACCGCGGCCGGGAACCCGGCGGTAATATCACATATACACGTATGCGCGGCCGGGAACCCGGCGGCAAATGTAACAACCTCGTCTGAGAACCGGGGAATCGTGAGTAACCAAATACGATTTAAAACATTTTCAAAGACTTAATAGGTTATTCGAAACGAACCATCATTTATAGGCCAAAACAGGTAGTCAAATCGAGGATTTCCCTTCGAGCGTCACTCGGGGACATATCAAACCGAACCAGAAACCGTAGTTACGTATCAAAATCACATACATAAAAATCCTTATTTCAGACTCAACAGATAAATAAATAATCATACTCGGGGGTCGGAAAGATAGTCATATTAAGTTCTTTTAAAAAAGTCGTTAGTATTACACAAAGGAAAGATCGCGGGACCCACGGACGGCGTCAACCCAATCCCGGCCCGCCCTATGGAAATCATGGTCATTATACGTCATAGGATCATTCAGGAGCATATCAAAACCATCCCGTTTCGTCTCGTGAAAGTTACGGACGTTCGTATACACTTTTTGAAAACAAAACTTTTTTTTTTGAAAACAAAACTTTTATGCAACATTTGATAACCAATCACACAAAGTCATATAAGCCATAGCTTGACCTACAAGTATGCCAACATCAAGAACACATATGAATCATAAACATGCTCGAACTTCGGAATAGAGTTGCCCCCAAGGCTCTAACATATCATAGCTTACTTCCGTCTAAGACATGCCAGAGAAAGAAGGATAAGCTTTACATACCTCGATTGCTTCCTAAGCTAATCCAAACTCAAATCTCGCTTCTCAAAAATCTACACAACGTCAATAAGTATCAACCATTAGCTATAAAAATTTAGGAATTCAATTCCAAACTCGCACCCATTCTACGTAAATTTGGACAAGCACTTCCCCTATAAATCCAACAACCCCGAGAATTCAACTCACGAATATCAACAACAACCATACCAACAATCATAATAACAATATCCATAAGTAATTCCAAACGCATTTTAGCATTAATACCTCTTTTCTATATATTTCGACAACATTCATGCATATTCAATTCAGCTTCATACATTCAAACTAATATCAACGATCGCGTTTCTTTTCTTCCAAATTCATAAACCATACTAACAATCCATACTTTAACAACATAAATCTCGGAAATACAAGAAACCATATTAAGATCACATTAAGTTTCAAACATCCCCATGATTTCAACTTCACTTTGAACCATTAAGCCTTCATTTTCTTCACATAATCCACAACATAACGACCAATTTACACTAAATAAAATTAAGTCTTCACTTCCACTTACACTACTCATACACGGCTACCACACAACAATTACATATTCAACTTGAATCATTCAATACCTTCATTCTCATCACATAATCCAGACAACATCAACCAAAATACTACACAAACTAGTCCAACATGCCATGCCAAATCACCCATTTTCGGCTACACATCACATCATGAATTCATGATTTTCATCCATTTCTACCCACTACAACAACACCCAAGCATGCTAATACAATTAATTCCTCACTCCTACACAACACAACATATACACGGCCAACACACACAACAATTACAACTTCAACTCAAATATTTTCTTGAATTTCATTCTTTTCCACATATCACAACATGTACAAATCACTCACAACACATGGAAAATAAGATCAAACCTTACCTTTTCCACTTATCTTCTTCGGCTAGCTTGGGAACTTCAAGAACAAGCACTCTACTTGCTTAACAATCATCCCATGTTAATAAGGACCTTCACTTGTAGGAATGCTAGGAAAAATAATTTTTTTGAGAAGAATTTTGGTCTTCCATTTCTCCTCTCTTGCCGAATGGCCTATGCTGGTTTCTCCAAGTTTTTGATTTTTCTGGTGCTAAATGATGAAGATGACTTAAGTTTTCATCTTTTGTGTCATATAAAGTTTCACAAAGTGGTCCCAGGGTTTTAATTTGTTAAAAAAAAAGAAT
>NW_026715001.1:32500-88020 GCF_029784015.1 Lycium ferocissimum | reverse complement strand
AAACTCTCCACACTTCTTCCACAAGAACTCAAGAGAAATTCATGATCAACTTCATCAAACCAAGAGAATCAAGTGTAAGAAACTCATTAGGGTTCATCTAAGGCAAGAAATCCCATTGGAAGTGAACTAGGGTTTTGGCTCAAGTAAAGTATTTCCACTTAAGGCTTATTCCCACACTATCTAAGGTAAGTTTTATGATCATTCCATGTTGTTTAAAGTATTGGGAGGTTGAAGGACTTGGATTGTAGAAGGAGATAGAAAATGGGTCATGAATACAAGAATAGTGGCATTTTTTAGTAGCAGTTTGGAATGAGTCATGATTTTTGATATGTTGTGATTATAATTATGTTATAAATGATATTAAGAACATGGGATAAACATTATATTCTGAGTAAATGCAATAGTGTACTATGACCATGGTTATAGATGAATTGAAGTGAAATTTGGGAAATGTGGATAATATAGGTGTATGAAGATTGTTGCTTATGATGTTGTGAATGTTATTATAAACGTTTGGGAGTTGATATATGATATGGCGAAAGTTGTATAAACAAAGGAAATGCTGTCCAATTTTCTCTAGCTTTAGTCAAGTATGCTAAGCTAGCAGTTATTTAATGTTGATACGAACTCTCTTGAAGATAGAAGCGAGAACATCGGAGGAGAACGTTCAAGCGATAGAGTAGCTAAATGAAAAGGTATGTAAGACTAGGCCCTTCTCTCTAAGGCATGACTCCTATCGCATGAATCCTCCTATATTTCCATAACTTTCCTACATATCGGAAATTATGAGTACGATTATAAAGAGCTTCATATAAGATAAAGAAAAGAGATACGTTACGAGCATGATAATGATGATGATGAGTTTAAGTCTAAGGAATTCTAAAGCAAGATATGATGTCCATGAAGTTAATGATCCTAAGTATGATCCATTGATGTTGTTCATTGTGTACACTCACCTTACAATGTTAGTTCCTTCAAGGTGAGATATGATGAATATGATCACTCCATAATGTAATCGGGGATTCTCGATCTTATGTCACCCCGATATAGTTATAGACTATCTTTAAGCTCTAATGTATGTTCTATGACAAATATATGATGATGATAAGTTTATGATGAGTATATGGAAATATGAGTACACCGTGCCTAGATGGCCGGTCATGTCACCGCGATGGTGGGCTGCATACGATTCCACCGTACCTAGATGGCCGGGCATGTCACCGCTAAGGCGAGCTGCTTATGATTACACCGAGCCTAGATGGCTGGGCATGACACCACTAGTGGGCGGCGTATGATGGTTACCCGGACGCGGGTTAACAACGATGGTATATGTGATATGATGATATATGTGACATGACAATGTATGTGATGTGTTAAAACTGCATTTGCTCTTAAAAGCTAAGCAGGTTATATCTTCACCTTATGTTTCATGATTTCTTTATTATGCTCATTTTATTCATGCCTTACATACTCAGTACAATGCTCGTACTGACGTCCTTTTTCTTTAGGTGTTGTGTTCATGCCCACAGGAAGACAGGGAGGTGATCCAGATTCGTAGGAGCTATTAGCAGGCTTAGAGAGCACTCCATTGTTCCGGAGGTGCCATTGATTATTATTTTGTGTATATATATGTTTTGGACATGATGTGGTCCTGTCCCGTCCATATGTCTAGTACTCCAGTAGAGGCTCGTAGATACGTATGTGTGGGTAGTATGGTCTCACGTTGTCTTTATTGTATATATATTATTTTGATAGCCTAAGGGCTTATGTATATAGAGGTAAATATGTTTCAAGTGAAAATGGTTCTCCTATGATTATAAGAATGAGAATAATGAATGAACGCATGATGAGTACGATGAGTAATAGAATGAGTGGTGCTCGGTGGTTAGCCCCGGGTACCCGTCATGGCCCCTAGTCGGGTCGTGACACAAACCCCAAAGCTAAACTGAAGCTCCTCAAATCCATGATGGTAATTTACTGGGGACCCATAAGTTCTTTTTGAATTTTGAACACAATTCATTAAGTTTTAATCAAACCACACTAACCCGAAATCATTGCACAATTCCTGAACATTTATCAATCACCACTCGAACTGACTCCGAATTTCGAAACTAATCACGGTCATACCACGCATAATAAATCACTTCTGTCGTTTTCGGCTCCACAAGTTGAGTCCTATCCGAGTTATCAACTTAGTACCGAAGAACTATACCTTATGATTTCAATCTTCATGTTTCTCAACCTTTACCCGATACGCAAATCCGATACAAACCTGAACTTTTCGACGCAAAACCTAGAGCCTCATATAAAACCCCTTTAACCATAGAATATCCCGTTGTAACACCTCGATATGCCCATAAATTTTTCGAAAGTATCCAATTTTACAACTTCCGCTCTAAATCTTACACAACTACTCCTAAGTCATTAATATCCACAGTGCTCACCTAGGCTTTCCAATCAATATTACTTACAACATAATACATTACCACGAATATGGTCTCATCCCGAAAATACACTGCTAACCCTCGCATAATCGGAACATCCACAAATCCTTCCTCTTAAACCCAAACTAACTCATCCACTGCGAAATATTACGAACTGCCCAATGGGGTACCACATAAGCCATTTCCATAAGCCTTAACATGTCGGTTACCTGAAATTTGTATTCTCACTAGCCGCTTATCACGAAACCACATAAAACTCCGTCGTATCACTTAGTCCATTTCTGTAGACTTCCTTCTTTAAGCTACTCAATAAACACACCCCATCGAAAATATGCAAGAAGACAACACTACAATCCATACTGACCCAAGAAATCCTCGACTCTTTAATTATTTAATTTCTATTAGTTCGCATATATTGACATTGTCTGACAATTACTCGAACCCACTCAGTAGTATATCACATAACAATAGGTCTCGCACACTAGCTGAATCACATTGGGAGATAATAGTAGGCCACACACTCTAAACATTAGAGTTTTTTCTTAACTCACTCAACTCTACACCAAAAACTCTCTAAATCCAGCGTATCGCATAATCCCAAGTCTGGCCTATCACATCGCCAGTCTTACTAATATCCTCATGTATCCTACTGAATCATCCTTTCCCGAATTGCCTTACTCAATTTTCGAAATGTATGCCCAACTTAACTCAGTTAACTCACTACTGATCTACCATTTCAAGTACCCAAGTTTACTAATCCCTTACTCAAATCGTTAACATTACTAGTCCTCGAAGAATCACCTCTAACCTCAATTATCGAATCTGAACATCTCTAACCACTCGCACGCCAATCCCTTTTTATTCAATCACATAAGTCGAGTAATAACACCACTAGTAGCAGGATCTAGTCAATTTTACACAATGAACACAAGATTCCCAACCTCAATCCCCTACTGACCTCTATTGGTTTATGACATAACCGAACATACCAACTTATCCAACTCTCAAGCCCACCCTACACCTGTATAATCGCAACCAAGCTCTCACATCACTAACTCTTACTTTAACGATTTCCTTTCTGCCCTTAACCTCGAAGACACCAATTAACCTCATCGGTTGCACCCCTTATTGTAAGTCATTATATAATGTCCCCACGACTCAAGTAACTATATTACCTCACCTCAAGTCTTATGAACCTTAATCCTCTGAACCCGATAGTAAGATGCCTCATTGTAATCCTTCAGTTTCTGTATTTCATTTCAAATCACTTTATCACCATCAACCAACAAACACTCAAATCCGCTTGATCCTCTAAACCAATCATCCCTCTGAGCCGAACGAACCACAAACAATATATATACTTCTCCTCAAATCTAAGTGTAGCAACCAGTAACTTCCCAAGTCATTAACTCATCGCATACATCTATAATAGAAGTGATTTCTATCAGTCAATTACTAGCTCATCGGAAACCCACAACTCAGTCAAATTTACCGATCAATCGATGTGCCCATAACATTCTCTCCATAAAAAAAGTAGTCCTTTAACAACAACGATCCCATAACAAGAATGACCCTTAGCGCCAGTCGCAACTTTATCCTGACAACCGTGTCAGATACCAATTTTTCCCTACCCAATCTCACGAAAAGTACTCATGTCTAAGATAATCTATGAAGTCTCACTTTGCTACATGCTTTCCACAAAACTCTTCCTTCATGTCCTTATTGTCAACTTCCTTTCTTATTACACGCGATCACAATACGTTGGCCCAAATTCGATGGTCATTACCGAACATACACTTGTCCTCACATACCAACGTCTAATACTCTACCGCTGCTGAATCATTGACCCATCATTGGTACACCAGTGTCGCGCACACCATCATAAAGCCTTGACAAAGCTGAAGTTTTCCCAAACCGATCATATTCTTGAGCAACCCACTATTGTTAAGCCATCAATGCACTTTGTCACTTCTGAGTGACCCAATGCTGAAACATGGAAACCACGTACCCTCTGAACTATCTTTCCCATTTCTCAAGAACTCCCACAATAAACAAGTCTAATCGGGACTCCACACAATCGAAACCTTGGCCCTAACTAGAGATTGAATTTGATCACATGCCCGAATCAGAAAAACACCTCCCGTGCCGTACCATAACACGTCATAGATCAATCATTCATATAAGAATTTAAGGAAGAGTTTCCACCCTCTGTGGGTGATTAAGATAAGAAAGTCCAGTTACTAATTGGAATCAGCTAGAAACCAATTTGAATGAAGTCGCACAAGAGAATAAAGGAATTGAAAGTTCCCTAAATGTCTTATAGCCTCTCGCAGATAGGTGCGGAACTCATCATACCGATCCACAAGACTCTACTAGACAAGCTCTTGTATTATAGGCCGGGTAACCTAATGCTCTGATACCAACTTATCACGACCCAATTTCATTAAGTCATAAGGGCACTTACCTTTCGCACCTCAGTAGGCGAACCCTTAATCCAATACTTCATAAACACATAAATAGATAATAAATAAACGGAAGAAAATAGAATAATGGAAGTCTCACGATAATAATATAAGGAAGCGGAAATAAGAGAAATACACCCCAGTATCTAGTCTAGTCATATAAGAGCATCTAACAAAATACTACAAGTCTGAATAATAAAAATACATTAATAGTCTCAAAACATGTCTTAGAACGGAAATAAAGGCATAGTAGATAGAGGAGTCTTAGGGCAGCGAACGTCCTCATGCTTACCCTGAAAGACTCGAATCAGCAAATTCTCGAACAGTCAGCCACGAGGAGAAGAAATCGATTCCACCTGATACTCTGCATTCATAAAAGAATGCAGTAAGTGCAGGTCAGTACAAACAACAAGTACTGGTAGGTATCATAGGCCGACTAAGACTAGCTAAGGTATATAAAGACAACAAAGCAAGATAAACACATAAACCAACAAGTACAAATCAGCAATAAGCCATATCCACAGTACAAGTCATCACCATTGTTGTAGCATCTAAACCCAACTGTGCCAAGTCTCAGTATAGCAATCTGAATAAGTACCTCACAGTACTATCATAAAAATCAACAGAAACTAAGATACAGTGCATTGCAATAATGTATGTAGGATGAATGCAATGCATATGCAACTTTGTACAATATGTCCCGGATGGAGTGACTTCACGTCTCGGCTATCATGACCCATGGGGTACCCTCGAAGTCCATGAACCACTCACTTCGGAATATGACCTCGAATCACGAGCACACTTTCATGATCCCGACAAAGACCTCGGGCATCGGACACTCCATCATTCCCGCCAAGAAATCACGGGCAACGAACACTCATCTTTATTTTACGCTCTCAGGTAGAAACCTCGGAGACAACACTCTCTCACATATCATCATCAGTACCAGAACCATGTATATGTCAATGTATCATGGAAATGCATATGAATATGATGAGATGTGATATCAACAACCAATTCTATCTGAAAGAGTACCACATATGGCACCCAAGTAGTATTAATAATAAGGTTACACAACAAGTCACAATGGAATCACCATTCTCATTTCAGTATCAATCAAGTAACGTATAGCAATATCGTAGCCATGATGTATCACTATTCACGATTACCACGGTATCAATGGGTCAACAATGCCAACAAGTAATAGATCAGATAAGTCAACAACACAACGGGGTGGCTAACCCCCAAATCTAACATACGCTTTGCTAGTTGAAGTCTCACCATAGGGTAAACCATAACCTACCTGGAAAGCCGAACAATAAAGTCTCCAATAATCACACCTTAGTCTTCCTTTCCTTTGAGCCTCGAGATAATGAAAGTCTAACATATCCGAAAGTCTAACATATCCGATTCATGGAATTAGAATCAAGAAGAATATCATTCAAACCCTACTTCTATTCAAGACCCAAATTCCCAATCTATGGAATAGGGTTTATGAACTAGAAAGGTGAAATTAGGAATCTAAAGGTCTCAACATGAAATTAAAGCTCTAGGTGGTCAATTCCCATCAATATCAAACTAGAAGAACCAACAATTTAATCAAATTCGGATTCTAGGCAAAACCCCCCAAATTTGGGTATAAACCCTATATCCAAATCTATAATTTAGCCACAAATTAGGAAGGAATCATGCAATAATAGGTTCTAATCATCAAGTTCATGCTTAATGAAGCTAACCTAATCAATAAATTAAGATTTACAAGCCTAGAAAGAAGAACTCATTGAACCCCCTTTTAAATCATCAAACTCTTAATGAACTATCATGATAAAGGAATCCTAAGGTGATTATGGAAAATGGAATAGCAAAGAAGATAGAAGAACTTACCATAAAGAGTTTCCCCCAAGAATTACCTTGAAAAGCTCCCAAAAACCCTAAAGTCGAAATAACAAAGAATGAGGGACTTAGGGCTTTTAATACTCATTTAATGAAATTATCTGCCCGATACCGCTTCCGCGACAATGCCTACTCAGATCGCTACAACGGTCATCCAACGTAGCACTAAGCTGTTGTTCCAGCAAGTCCACCACTATAGCGGCACCGCTGATGCATTATTGGTGTCGCTATAGCGGGCACCGGAACCAAAAATTCCCCAAAATAATCACAATCTCAACCTGAAATCCCGACTATCACCCGAGGCCATCTGCTCACATGCCACATACACAGACACACATAAAAACACGCTACGAATGCACTCGTGATCTCGAAATTCCCAACGGAGGTCTTATTGACGAGTCAACCCCGAATACCTCAACCTCAACTTCCCAACCCAAGTCCCAAAATGCACCCGAGTGCATTGGGAATAGAACTGAATATACGCACAAGCTCTAAAAGACCATCCGGACCTCTCGGAATCGACAGATTTCAAAAAAAGCCCGTTTACCCAAAAGTCAGCTTTGAGTCCACTCTTTTTTGCTTTAAGCCCCAATTTTCTAAAAAGTCGCCCAAATCCTATCCAAATACCTCGAGAAGCGCGCCAATATTCCCTGCATGCCAAATATGAGCTACCAAAGCTCGGGAAGGGTCAAAAGTGTAGACAAAGTAATAACAACCAAACGGGTCGTTACAGTGAACTAAAGGGATGAAATTAGGAATCTATAGGTCTCACCATGAAATTAATGCTCTAGGTGCTCAATTCCCATCAATTATAAGCTAAAAGAACTAACAAATCACTTAATTTTGAAATCTAGGAAAAACCCCCAAAGTTAGGTATAAACCCTAACTTCCAATTTCATAAATTACACTCTAATAAGGAAGGAATCATGCAATAATAGTTTCTAATCGTCAATTCCATGCTTAATGAAGCTAACCCAATAGATAAATCAAGATTTAATAGCCTAGAATGAAGAACCCATTGAACCCTCTTTTAATCCTCAAGCTCTTAATGAAACTAGCATGATTAATGGATTCCTAAGGTGATTAATGGAACAAGGAATGGAAAGAAAGGTGAAAGAACTTACCACAATAATTTTCTATGAAGAACAGCCTTAAATGCTCCTAAAAAGCTCTAAAGTCGGAGTGGTATTGAATGAAAGACTTAGGGCTTTTAACACACATTTAATGAATCTAACTGCCCGTCACCCGCTTCCGTGCCCACTCTAGCTCTTCAGCAGTCCCGCTCCCGCGGTCTCGTGACTGCTTCCCCGGTCCATGCCAAAACTACCAGACCACTATAGCGGTAGGGCCATCGCTAAAGCGGTATCGCTGCCGCAGTCCTGGTGCCGCCGTAGCGGGCACCAGACACCTAAAACTCCCAAGTTTCAGCAATTCAACCTGAAATCCCGACTATCACCCGAGGTCATCTGCTCACAAACCATAGATGCACACATACATAAAAACACGCTACGAACGCAGTCGTGGCCTAGGAATTCCTAACAGAGGTCTCGTTGACCGATTCAACCCCCAATACCTCATAATCAACTTCCCAACCCAAGTCCCAAAATACACCCGAGTGCATTGGGAACCAAACCGAATATACACACAAGCTCTAAAAGACCATCCGGACCTCTCGAAATTGTCCATTTACCCCAAAATTCAACTTTGAGTTAACTCTTTTTTGCTTTAAGCCCAAATTTCTACAAAGTCACCCAAATCATAACCAAAGACCTCGGGAAGCGTGTCAACGGTCCCCTCGAGTCAAATGTGAGCTAAAAGAGCTTGGGAAAGGATCAAAAGCACCAAAAAGGCTATAACGACCAAATGGGTCGTTACATAAGTAAATGCTACGAATCAAATATTAAATGTGTTTCAGTCTTAACTTATTTAATTTCCTTATAAAAAATCAACTAGCCTAGGATAGTTTACAAAAGACGGAAATTATTACTCCCTCTATCTCAATTTATATGACACACTTTCTTTTCAGTCAGTCCCAAAAAGTATGACACACTTCCTTATTTGGTAACAGTTTAACTTTTAACTTTATCTTTTACGCTCAACGAGATGATTAATAACCACACAAATACATTTGGCTTGTTTTAAGCCACAAGACTCAAAAGTCTTTGTTTGTTTCTTAAACTTTGTGTCCACTCAAACTACATCACATAAATTCGGACGGAGGGAGTATCATTTAGAGATATGATGTCAAGTGATAAGTTTCTGCATTTCATACACATGATGACTAGCTTGCTCATGGTGGCCACGAGGCAAGCCATTTAAGTAGCAAAATATCTTTTTTAACTCTAAATTAGTCAACTAGTATTAACTATAAACTAAAAAAAACTTCTCAGAGTATCTAAAATGTCTAAATTGTCTGAATAACGTTTGCATATGATCCTGAATTCAGAAATTCCTAATCAAGGCATGAGGAGTTTCAAGTATAGGCAGGAAATAAGAACTTGAATTTTTTAGAAAAATTAGAGGGGACGTGGTTGCAATTGAATTTAGTTATAGATAAAAAAAAAAAAACTAAAAAAAAAACACTACACCACAGCCACTAATTTGTGTTAGAGCTGGAATGGTGTATCAACACCATTTTCAATGTTCAGACTAATTCGTGTTGGCATAAGCAAATTGATTGTTTGAGAAGCCTTTTGTTCTGAACCACATATGTAGAGCATGTGCATTGTGGGAAGGTGTCACATTAATTGGAGTTAAATAGGATCGACCAAGGTTTCCACCCTGGCTTAGTTTCCAGTGGGTAAATAAAGGTTACAAGTACCATGCTGCATTACGGTTGATTTTCTTTCCTTCTAAAAGCTCTATGATTTAGTTAAGCCCAGAAAACTCTCACATTGCTTCCTGGGATATATATATATATATATAACATTAGTTACCATCTTCATCATATGACCATTTAATGTTTATCAACTTGAACCAAAAGTTTTAGTTCGACTTCAAAGACACAACAAGCACTTGCATAGCACAGTATTGCTAGCGCTGATTATTGATTTTCTAAAACTCATGTCAAGGTTCAAAAGGTCTTCTTAGCGTCAACATTTCCATCATATTATACTAAACAAACGGAAATTGAGAGCCTAAATATTTTTAATAAAGAAAAATAAACTATTATCGGAGCTCTGTAAATATAAAGGCAGCCTAAATGCTCACTTTATTTTAACAAAATGCATTTCACGAGTTCACTACCAAATTGATAGGCACATCATAAAAAACCTGATATAAAAAAAGTCTTATAATTACTTAGTGTCGTTTATACTTTATTGTACGTTCTATTGAACAACCTGTGATAGAGATCACCATCTTTTAGGCCAACCAACCGTAAAAATTTATTTTTTAGTCCCACTTAATGTGCCCAACACAAACACCTGCATTGCACATTAGTGATTTTATTCAACTCCCATTGAGGTTCAAAAGGTATTGATTACCATCAAAAGTAAATAAAGGGCTTAACTGGAAATAAGGATTTGAATAGGTTCAAGTAAAACATTGTAGTTTTGGAGTCCTTAAAATGTCAATTTAGTCCTTTTGGAGAGGAGGTGATAATTGTTCTGCATGATCCAATGGCTGATGTAAGCAAAGTGGAAGTTGTGCAATCAGTCGACACTTTCTATGATTTGTCCATCACAAAAGTCCTCCTGTAGAAAGGAAAAGGTACTTTGAATAAGAAAATATAACATACACGGCCAGACTTTGAGCGTAAAAACTTAAAAATGAAAGAAGCTCTTACCAAAAAAATACAACACATATCATTATCATTTAGATCCTTCGATCGACTGATACTTGATGCACTTTATATGTACAAACATGATTTCCCTGCTCAATAATGTACTAACATATCCATCTTGGTCTTGAAAGTCCAACATTCCCTAAATTCAATACCAAGACTTGTGAGCAAACCTATTCATCAAAGAAAAACTTTTCATAGTATTTTTCTACTTGTTCATCCATTAGTACCTCATAACTCATGATCCCCGCATCACCATAGAAAATTTAGGGATAGCAACTTGTGACTGAAATATCACATACAACTTGGTTCAACATCCAAGCAAGTAAAAGGCTAGGAATCAAATATTAATTGTGATTTAGTCAGAACATACATAGTTTTCTTAGAAAAACAATCAACTAGCCAAGGATATTTTAGAAAATATAGAAATAATTAATATTTAGAGTTATGATGTCAATGATAAATTCCTGAATTTCATACACATAATGACTAGCTTGCTCGTGGTGGCCACTGTTAAGCTATTTCAAAAGCAAAAGTAACTCTTAAGCTCCAAATTAGTCAACTAGGATTAACCATAAACTAAAATAGCTACTCAAAGCATCTAAAATTTTTATATTTCCTGAAGAACTTTTGTCATATGATCCTAAATTCAGAAACTTCTAATCAAGCCATGAGGAGTTTCAAGTATAGACATGAGATCAAGACTTGAAATTTTGAGAAAAATTAAAGGGGATGTGATTGTATTTAAATTTATTTAAGATAAAACTAAACACTACAACATGGCCATTGATTTGGGGTTAGAGCTAGAATGGCCTATCTGCATAATTTTCAATGTTCAGACTAACTCATGCTAGAATAAGCAGATTAATTGCCTGAGAAGCCCTTTGTTCTGAACCCTGCACATGTGAGCATGTACACCATAGGAAGGTGTCACATTAATCAGAGTTAAATTGGATCTACCAAGGCTTCCACCCTGACCTAGTTTCCAGTAAGTAAATAAGATTACCATTACCACATTGCATTATGGTTGAATTGCTTTCCTTCTAAAAGCTCCATGATTGAATGAAGCCCAGAAAATTCTCACACTGCTTCCATGGACTGAGATAACAATTACACATTGATGTGAACAAGCACTTGCATAGCACATTACTGCTAGTGCACATTCTTGGTTTTCTAAAATTCATGTCAAGGTTCAAAAAGTCTTCTTAGCATCAAAATTCTAATCATACCTATAACTAAACATAAGGAAATTGAGAGTTTGCACAATTTTAATAAAGAAAAATAGAATATCATAAGAGCATTGTAAATATAGAGGAAGCCTAAATCCTCAGTTTATTTCAACCAAATGCATTGCACGATTTCACTGCCAAATTGAAAGGCACATTACATGTCACATTCCTGAACCATGGCCTAGACGTAATACGACACTCAGTGCCTAATTGCATGTGACTGAAGGAACCACATGCCTGGCTGAATCAACATGGGGCATGTACTGATGCGAAATATAATTTATAAACATACTGAGCTACTGTAAAGTCTGATTGAATAATCATAAATGCGGAATCCGAGAATAAGTCTGAAGTGTAAAAACATAGCCAACATGGCTAGCGCTGGTCCAGTCTACGAAGCCACTAAAGAATAATGAAGTACTAACTGTTTACCGAGACAAGGCCCTAAAGATACCTGACTGATTAATGTAAATAAATGACTAAAAGATCGATAACGCCCTGAAGGAAACTGGGGCTCACCAAGTTGCTGATACGAAAAACATAGCGAGCAGATTCGTCATCCTGTAAGTCAGTACCTGCATCATGAAATGCAGTCCCCGTGCCAAATTGACGTAAGTACATTTGAATTGTACTTGCATGTAAAACCAACCGAAAGAACAAATAGTTGTGGGGTGCTCAGGGAAAGGGCAGCCTAATACAATAAACATGTAATATACTAAACTGAAACTGAGACATACTAATAGCTGGACTGTAAAATGGAAGTATAGTCATAAATACTCCATGTTCTGAATATGGAATCACCTGTTTTTGAGATTTTATCTCCTGTGGCCTCAGGTCCAAATGTAAGTCCACAATTCTATGGCCTCGGACCCAAGTATACGTATACATAAACTGTGACCTCGGTCCTAAATACAGGTGTTCAGAATTTAAAAATTTATATTTGAGAATCATACTATAATGCATAACATGGAATACTGAACATTACTATCCTGAGACATTGATTCATGAATCACATAGAGTTTAAAGGATTAACTGTTCATAATCATACTGAGTTTTCATGACTGAGATCTATGGGATATTAACCATGAGTCTATACTTATTATGTACTGATTTCACGACATTCAGAATGATAATCATGAACAAATTACGAAACTATATCACTTAAAGAATAAAAGTTCTGAAGCTTTGCGTGAGACTAGGGCTGAACTCTATTCCGGAAGCATTCTATAGTAACTGTAAACAAAATGGCATGGGGAAGATCAATAAAATTTTCGCACGTAGTGAGTTAGCTTTACATACCTTAATTTCTCCAATACTTGAAAAAAAGGTCTAAACTTTGAAGAACAAATCCAAAATTCTGACCTTGAAACCTTGAGAATGGTTTTCTCGAAAACCCTAAGATTATAGCATAAAATCTTATTAAGAATCCATTTATAAGTGTAAGAATTACTTAGGAATACATGGAAGAGACTTACCTTGATTTGGTAGGATGAGGAGAGGAGAGCAAAGTTGCGTGATGGCCTGGAGAACTGAAAAATAGAACAAAAATTCAAAAAACCGGACTTTAATGAATGTAGGATAAAATGTAATGTTAATGCTCATTTAACATATTCACACCTAACCCAGTTTTACGGAGTGGTACATTATCTCCTTTTGGGATCATTCATCCTCGAATGATTGTCTTGGTTGTAACTATGGCTAACTCTGGATCATAAATGTGATTGATGGAAACTTGTGGACACTGCCTTAACATGAACACATGAATACTGAATTGAATGACTACTGAACTGACTGAATTCTTGGAACCATGGAGATTGTATCATGAGGTCTGAATGTAAAGGTTAGTTACCTTCAACATTTTCTGCTTGCTCTTCAAACCGATGCGGTTACTTAGACTTCATTTCCTCTTTGGCCTCCCACGTAGTCTCTTTAACTTTTTTCGTTCTCCATAGTACTTTCACTGAAGCAACTTCCTTAGTTCTCAACTTGCAAACTTGAGGATCAAGAATAGCCACTAGAATCTCTTTGTAATACGGGCTATCTTTAACCCCTGTGATCTCTGTAAAGACAACAAGAGATGGGTCCCCCATGAATTTTATCAACATTGACACATGAAACACTGGTGTACAACAGCCAACTCTTGTGGCAACTCTAACTCATAAGATACTAGCCCAATCCTTCTTAGTGGCCCAATATATTGGGGACTAAGCTTCCCTTTCTTCCTAAATCTCATAATTCCTTTCATAGGCAAAACTTTCAGAAACACCAATCATCGATCTGAAACTCTAGCTCTCTACGCCGCACATCCGAATAGGACTTTTGGCGACTCTGAGCTGTTTTCAAACGCTCCTGAATCAATTTGACTTTCTCCATAGCCTGGTGGACCAAGTCTGGTCCTAACAACTCTGTTTTGCGAACTTCGAACCAACCAATTGGTGACCTACATCTTCCCTCATACAGGGCTTCGTGCGATGCCAATTTGATACTTGTGTGATAGTTGTTATTATAGGCAAACTCAACGAGAGGCAAGTGATCATCCAAATTACCCTTGATATCCAGAACACATGCCCTCAACATGTCCTCAAAAGGCTGAATAGTGTGTTCTGCCTGACTATCTGCCTGAGGATGAAAAGTTGTGCTGAGGCTTACTTTTGTGCCTAATGTATCATGACCCAAATAGCTGTGAGTGACACCCTCACTAATTCCCCTAATGGGCGAACCAATCCCTTTAACCAATCATCTTTTAATTAATTAATTTTAACACATTCAAAGATATAATGATAATAAAAATCTCCAAACTGTCTAGTCATGCCATAAATAAATAAATGTGCCGAAATCCTAACTATTAAAATCTCAAAATCCGAAAGTCTTCGTACAAGGACTCTAAAACATAATTGTCTGAAATAATCATAAATGTCCGAAATGAAATAGACATCCAAAATAAGAAAGATCTCCAGGCAGCTTGGCATGGATAGGAGCTTACTCTCGGATCTGATTAGGAACTGGCCTCATGCTAAATATGAGGTATGGTAGATTTCTCTGGATCACAATCTGCACTCAAAAGAATGCAGCAAGGTAGTATCAGTACAAACACTATGTACCGGTAAATATCATAGGTCGACTAAGATTAGTATCATGCATAAAATCATAAAATCAATAAAATAGACAAATAGACACAACAACACATAACCCTATGAAATTATCAGCAGAATCACCAAGATAAGTCCACACAACTAGCAATCAATAAGAGTAACTCAAGTCATGTAATCACCAATACAGCAGTAACTCTCGAATTATCTTAACTTTGTTATATATCCGTATGCACATGCTAAATTGTAATGTTTTCCCAAATAGCCATGACCTGCAGGGGACCCATTGTGTCACGACCCCACCGGAGGGCCGCGACGAGCACCCGGTGCTAGCCTACCTGGGCACCCCTTAACAAACTCATACATCACATCTAGGTGAGCCACATAGTTATATCATACTTTTCATTCATCATCATTCTAGCCTCAACGGGCAACAAACACATCTATATCATCATGACATCTATGCCCACATGAAGGTACATAAGCCGACAAGGCTATCAAATAATATCCCAAAATATAGGCCAACAAGGCCGAACATATCTAAACATATACACATGTCTACGAGCCTCTAAGAAGGGTACGTCATATCATATCATATAGGCGGGACAGGACCCCGCCGTGCCCATGAATATATACACAAAAGAATCTATACCAAAAGCTGCAACTCCGAATGAAATGGAGCTCCGCGATGAAATCCCCGAGATAATACAAAACTATGGATCAAGTTCGTCTCCCCGGCCACCGCGCGGCCATGACGCAGCGTCCACAAACAAAAGGATGTCAGTACGAAGAATGTACTGAGTATGTAAAGCATGATCAATATCACTATGAAAGCATAATATTCAACATATGAAATAACATAGGATGGGGAGATAATAGCATCATCGTCCTAGCACTTACTTGCTTGTCCATAGGGACGTTCCATTTCTATTGCGTGTTCACGTACATACATTCATATCCGTACTCATTTACCATTTGTATCCATTCTCGTATTTGTATTCATATTTCCTTTCATACTCATGCTCATATCATATACATTTCATATACATAGCCCTTGCTTGGCACTTACATGGTCTTAACATATTTGTACTCTTATTGATGTCATATACATAGCATTATCGTACTCATATTGATGTCATATACATAGCATAATCGTACTCATATAGATGTCATATACGTAGCTTATTCGTACTCATATAGATGTCATAGACGCAGCTTATTCGTACTCATATAGATGTCACATACATAGCAATTATATAGCATACCCGACCACGAAGGTTCGGTGTTTCACGTACCTGGCCCTACCAAGGCTCAGTGCCTGGCCCTACCAAGGCTCAGGGTTGTTCGTACCCAACTGCAGTGGTGCGTGCGCATCGTTATATATAGGCATATATACATATATTATATTCATTATATTCTACCCGGCCATATAAGCTCGGTGTTCACAATAGCCTCTCATGGGCACACATACATATTCTTTATATTCTACCCGGCTATATAAGCTCGGTGTTCACAATAGCCTCTCATGGGCACACATACATATAAGCTCATATCTATCTTTAGCCTTTTTACTATCGTCATTCATTACCTTCAATCCTTAGAGTGTTACTCGTCGTATAAGGAACTTAGTACAATCGTATCATTTAAGCATCATAAGCTTAATAGCTTCTAGAGATAGAATCATTAGAGAACATCGTGGGCTCATAGAAGGAGCGATACTTGGCCAAAGAACCATGCCTTATAAAAGAAGGGTTAGCCTTACATACCTTCCCGTGCAACTATTCTATCACTTGTACGTTCTTCTTCAAAGTTCACGTTCTACCTTCATTGAAGTGCATACTCATATTAGATGATGGATAGCTTTAGCATTCATGACTAACTCTAGAGAAAATTGGACAGCATCTCCTTTATTTATACAACTTCCTCCATATCATATATCAACTCCTAAACATCAATAACAACATTCACAATATCCTCACAATAGCCTTTAGTCATCTACATTACTCTTACTTCACACTTCACTTTAATTTATCCATATTCATAGTCATAACTCGACAATACGTTCACTCACATACAATGTCGATTCCATACTCTCAATATCATTTATAACATGATCATATTCATAAAGCATCAAGAATCGTAACTCATTCCAAACATTTACTCAAAAGTTATACTATTCACACATTCATGACCCATTTCTTATATTCTTTTGTAATCCAAGTGTTTCAACTTCCAAATACTTTAATGTTACGACCCAGCCCCGTGGGCCGTGACTGGCGCCCAATTTGGACACCCAAACGGACATTCATATCAAATCATCATAATTTATCATAGCTCAGACGTCATAATCATTAATTAAAGCAGGCGTGAGAATAAATACCAACTTAAGCGGTCGCGGATGAAAAATACCATATCAAAGTCAGAAGAGCGGCGGAATATACATCGCCGAACACATATATACACATATACTGACATATGGGCCGCTATGGCCCCCAGACCAAACGGGACCGCATAAAGATACAAATCTCAACCAAAACAAACATACATAGGACCCTCGACCCATATAGATGACTACGAGCCCCTACGTACTCCAACGAAAAACACATGACGGGACAGGGCCCCGTCGTACCCAAATAGTCCAAATGTACAGAAGCATATACATAACAGAAGCATATGTACCAACAAACAGGCTCCCGAATCAAAAGGAGCAATCCAAGAAAGCAGAGTGTGTAGCCTACACTGGCGGGTCTCCTGGACGTATATCGGTACCTGCGGGCATGAAACGCAGCCCCCGAAGAAAGGGGGTCAGTACGAAGGAAGTACTGAGTATATAAAGCACAGAGTACAGAAATCCAAACCACAGGTGAAACATGAGTACAAAGAGGAAATACCAAATCAAGTATCGAACCTGTGCTAAAACATGTGCAAATAGTACGAATCAAAATCGTGCATAACGCTCAGGAACGTGGCTACCACCCGACACTGGTGCCACAACACAACATACTGAAGGTTTCAAATCTCCGTACAAACCCCAAACATATCATATCACATATATCATATCGCGACATATCGCGTCAACAGAACAAATCATATCATTAGCCATATCACAAAGATAACTCCACATACGACAATCCGGCCCTATGGCGAGGTCTCGAAACCGAAACACAACATACCGCCGAATTTATCATAGGGCGCACGATTACAAAGCCGGCCCGGTACCGGCGAACGAAATCATAATCATTGGCACGAGCGGAGTAGTGCGTAAACCATATGCATATCAAAAATAAATTTCAGACTCGACACTTAATTTCATATTCATATACATATACATTAGTATCGAGTTAATCGGAATTAGTATATGAAAATTTCGGACTTTTAAGTTATCCATTTTCGAAAAATACATCGTAGATCATTCTCGGATATTCAGTGTCATTCATGGTGAAGAACGTTCAAATAACATTATAGGATATTCCAAACGGACCTTAAATTCATAGGAAAATGTTTTCTTTTCATATTATACGAAAATGAGACAAACAAACCAAATAAGGGGATTCTCGGGACGTGCGGGCCCACCTCAGGTCAAGTTGAGGCGGCAGACCTAAATTACAAACGTTAGGATCCATGAAGCCACCTATGCGAGTTTCGGAACAATTTGGACACATTAGCAAAGGTTATGGAGGCTTGGGCACTCTTTTAACTAAATGTAAAGATTATAGTTCAATTGCGCTGAATGAATAGTATGCAAAATCAAACTCGGATTTCCAAGAAAGTAATTATTCCCGAGGTTCCAATCTTAACCTAGTATGACTAGGACATGCTAAAAGAAGGAAAGGTAGGCTTTACATACCTTACGCGCGTCTTACGCTCGCTTAAACTCGATTCCCGTTTCGCCTGAATCTACAAATGGTCAAGATTACCAAAGATAAGTTATAGATTCTAAGTATTCAACTTAAGGTCATGTTGGTCTACCGAAATTTCGGCAAGACTTCCCCTATACATATGACATCCCCGAGAATAATCTCGGCTCAAAATATCAACAACAACAACCCAACAACATCAACAATCATCATAAACTACATTATGGCACAAATAGTCTCCTTTCTACATAGTTCAATAATTTCCACCCAAACTTCACATTATCAAACTAATATCAACATTTTCCATATTCATTAACTAATTCAATATCATTTGAATACATTCCCATAACGTTCCAAACAATATTCACAATTCAAGCATTCCCGCCAATTTCCATATTCTATCCAAAGCTTCTACAAATGCAACAACGCTTCCAAATCACATTGTTTTCCTTCCAAACTCATCAACAACAACTATAATTCACATTTAGAACTTTAATTCCATACCTTATATAAAAATCATATAAATTCGCATAATTTCTCATAATTACATACAAGCAATTCCAATGCCAATTCAAGTCATTAAACCTTTATTTGCATCACCAAGGTCACAACAACACAACTAACAAACTAATTGAACTTGAATTCATTCCTCTCCCACACCACATGGCTCACGGCCAAGCATGCTTTCACACACACACATGCCATGCACACACACACCACACTTTCATAATTCTCATCAAATTCTAGTCATTATAACATATAAACCTATTCCATATCTTAAAACATAAAGTTCATACCTTTTTCTTCAAATTTCAACTTTCCACAAACGTCGCTCTTTTGCTAAACTAATTATACCATGTTGAAGAGCGTCTTGAGCTTGTTAAGAATTCAAGAAGAACAAGATTTTTTGGATTGAAGTTGAAGGCTTTGAAATTTCTTTTCTCTCTTTCTCTTGTTCGGCCGAATGGCCTTATCAATTTTGCTTTCAATTTTTTTTTTTTGTTTTGTGATTTTTCTTGAATGTTCCATGACTTAGCAACATATATATATAATACACCCTTCATTAAGTTGTCACATGTTGATCACATGACAACTTAATATGGGTTTGGGCCAAAGATATGGCCGGCCACCCCCTAGGTTTGGGCCTCAATTTTTCTCTTGTATTAATTGAGCCCAATTCATTAGAATCTCATTTTATAATTTCCGAAATTCCAGTTTTGCCCTTGGCCTTCCTCCATATTTCCACACCAATATTTTCATAAGCAACATGAACATAGCAACTAGAATCAAAATATTGACTTATGGCACACAAGTCACAATCGTTTCAAAATTTTCGAATAGGCGAAAACACGGGATATAACATTTAAACAACATGGAAACATCATAAAACTTACCTTAGATGGTGTAGGATTGAACCTTGGTTGCATATACCTCACTTGAGCAAAACCCTAGATTTTCCTTCACTTGAATCTCCTGCTTTTGATGAACTTTAATGGGTTTTCTTACTTTGATTCACTTAGTTTGATGATAAGGACCTTTGATTTCCTTTGTATTCTTGTTTATGAAATATATATGATGCCCTAGAGACTTGGGAGAGAAGTGGAGAAGTGTTGGAAATGAAATAATGAAGTGGGAATCACATTTATAAACTTAGAACATTTCAGCCCGTCGGGAGTTCCACGGACTGTTCCACGGTCCGTGGAACCTAGTGTTGTCCGTGAAGCTGGTCGTGGTTCATGACCAGCCAGTCGTCTCCTCTGCTGGCATTTCCACGGACCCATCCACGGTCCGTGGAACACAATGCTGGCCGTGGAACCTGGCCGTGAAACCCACTGCTTCACCAAGTTCGATCCCGTCGTCTCGTTTGATCTCCAATCCTTGTGGAACCTTCTTAGCACTTGTTTATCACTTCATTAACAATCTAAGGGGCACTATAACTCTTCCCCAACACATCATTAAGTTGTCATCAACTTACTACTCATAAATCCCTTCCGATACTTATCGTATACATGGCCTTCTCTTGGCAACTTTCTCGTCTAACGTCGAATGTCTTTCAAATCTCATTTAGAATCATCAAATGCTATTTCTTACTTATTGAAACATCGCGTAATTCGTACTCCTCATTAGTCTATTCACTGTGCATCAACGAAATTTTTTTCGAGGTGTAACACATTGTTTCCATGCACCACTCGCTCCGGAATTAACCTCGGATCATGAGCTAATAACTAGGCCACATCCTCACCTCCTGTCAAATGTGCTTTTCATATTTATATATTCTTTCTCATCCCAGTGTATTTTCATTCCACAATCAATAAGGAATGTGAACAATCAATGACTATAAAAGTTCTGATAGTGATGGATTTGTGACAGAATTGTAACAAATATTTAATATAATTTTTGTGACAAAAAAATTTCCGTCACAAAGTTGTAGAAATGAAAATATGTGACAACAAATTGTCACAAGTCCGTCACTAAATTTGTGACAGATTGTTCTTTCCGTCACAAAATGTAAAAATATAATAAAATAATAAATTCTTAACTTTGTGACAAACTATTTTCGGTCACAATTAATTTTTGACATCTTTTCTGATTCAATTTATGAAAAATTTGGTCAACTTTTTAACATTCCCGCAATATTTTCGTTTCCCACCCCAAACCCCTTTTCATCTTCCACCCCAAACCCCTTTTTCATCTTCCACGTAGATATTTTCTTTCCCACCCCATTTTTCTCTTCCACCGCAACATAGAATTTTAGGAACTTCATTAAAAAACCTTTTCTCGAAGCCTTTCTCTATTTTTCTCCTTCAAAACATAGCTACAAAATTGAAAATAAATAGTGATTTTCTCTTTCAAAGCAAAAGAAATTAACAAAAATGCCAAAGGCACACTTCTAGACTTCACAGGTTTGTATTTTCTCTGTTCACTTCATCTGTTTAGTTCATCTATAATGAATAACTTTTGGGTCCTTTAACTCTTGCTCCAATTTGTCTCCATTCTTCTTGAATAAGTTTTCTTAAGTGAATAATTTTTGGGTTTTGTTGTTAGGTCCTCTAATCTAAGTTAAAAAAACTCCGATTTAGGCTAAAATTGATCTTTGATCTTGATCAAACTATTAAATTGGGTCCTTTACTGAAGTGGATTTGAAGTAATTTTTAAGCTTTTTGGTTCATTCTTTAGTGTTTTATTCATTTGGGTTTCTACCATTTTTGTTCTTTAGCTAATGCTTGTTGGGTTTGTGCTTAATTTTGTTGATATTTAGTTTGTCAACATATGTTCAACTCATTTACTGCAATTATTTTGATGTTTATGTGGTGTGAGTAGAAAATGGGTTGTACTTTATTCATATTTTCTGGTGTGAATGCATTATATTGGTTTCCGTTATACGCAGTCTTCTCAGTTCTCATTTTGCTTTATTGTTCAACTCTTTTTTTACGTTTTTTTTTTTTTAATGTCTAGAAAAGACTGGCATTTTGTGAATATTGTGGTATGGATGCACTATGCTTATTTCCATTATGTTTGGTTTTATTATTCTCTTTTTTTGGATCAGGTTCTTCAACATTTAAGCAAAAGTCAAGCATATTCCTAGTGAAAAGATAAAAAGAAAGTACGCAATTTCAAGTATTTTTCGTATTTATATAGTGAATGGTAATCCTTATTTCAATATTTTGAAAGGCATTTTATTTTGTCATTTGTGCTTTTAGTGATCTTAGCACATGAATAAATTGACAATTCTATTCCTCAAATCTTTATATTGCCTATATTCCATATAATGACCGGAAAGTGATCTTTTGTTTAAATAGAAAAACTATTTTCTTATTATATTTGGATCTTGTCAAATTATTTTCCTTTTCGGTCATAAACAACTTATCATCATTTAAGCTCTAACATGTATTTGTCTTTGTGTCAGAGAGCACAATATGAATAATTCTAATCGTGAGTGGATGTATGATAGAATATTGGAAGATGGATTTATAAATCCTAGGTTTATTGATGGGGTTGAGGACTTTGTTGCATTTGCTAAAAGACATCCACAATGCATGGATGGTGGAAAGTTAAGATGTCCTTGTAATCATCGTAAGTGTCGCAATAAAAACATTTTGGATGAGTTTACAGTCATGTCACATCTTGGGACTTTCGGCTTTGTACCGGGTTATTACTGTTGGTATCACCATGGAGAAAGTTATCCATATCCAAGCGTGCTTAATGATCATCTAGGAGAAACTTTGGGTGAAACTGTGAATTCTCAGTCTGATAATGCATTTCGGTCTATGGTTTTTGATGTTGTTGGGCCTTCTTATGATGGCAACTTGGAAGAAGACCCAAATCCAATAGCACAACATCTTTATGATTTGCTCAAAGCGTCAGAACAGGAAATTTGGGCAGGAAACCCACACGGACATTCACAATTATCTGTCGTTGCTCGTTTATTGAATCTAAAGGCAGAACATCATTTTTCTGAAAGGTTGTATGATGAGTTATGTCAATTTCTATCGGAATTGATGCCAACTGACAACATAATGACAGATAGCTTCTATAGTACCAAAAAGCTAATGCGAGGATTGGGTTTGCCGGTAGAGAAGATTGACTGTTGCAAAAATAGCTGTATGATTTATTGGCGTGAAGATAGTGAACTTGTCAATTGCAAGTTTTGTGCTCACCCTCGATTCAAGAGATCAAAACATCGACGTTCCAAGCAGAAGACTAATATTCCTTATAAGCAGATGTCTTATTTTCCTTTGACTCCGCGTCTGCAAAGGTTGTATGCATCTAATGCTACTGCAAAGCATATGAGATGGCATTCTGAGCATGAAAGGGATGGTGTCATGCGTCATCCCTCAGACGCTCCTGCTTGGAAGCATTTTGATCAGGTATATCCATGTTTTGCATCCGAAGTAAGAAATGTTAGATTGGGTTTGTCTACTGATGGGTTTCAACCATTTGGTCAATCAGGCAGATCATATTCTTCTTGGCCTGTGATAGTTACGCCATATAATTTGCCACCCTGGATGTGCATGAAGGATGATTACATGTTTTTATCTGTGATCATTCCTGGTCCAAAAAACCCAAAACAAAAAGTTGATGTCTTCTTGCAACCCCTCATTCATGAGTTAAAAGAATTATGGGAGGAGGGAGTCCAAACATATGATGTTTCAAGTAAGAATAATTTTCAAATGAAAGTTGCATTGATATGGACAATAAGTGATTTTCCAGCGTACTCAATGTTGTCGGGTTGGAGTACAGCAGGAAAATTAGCTTGTCCTTATTGCAAGGAAGACTCAGATGCTTTTTCACTACCCAATGGTAGAAAGGTCTCATGGTTTGACAATCATAGAAAGTTCTTACCATCGGATCATCCGTGGCGAAGGAACAAAAAATGGTTCAAGAAGGGCCAAACAGTACATAAAGTTGTATCAACTGAACAATCGGGTTTACAAATACTTAGGGAGATTGAAGATTTAGGGCTCATGAAAGTCACAGAACTTGGTTCTGATGCGATAAATGCAAGAATCTCAAAGAATAGTGGTTGTGGTTGGAAGAAAAGAAGTATATTTTGGGACTTGCCTTACTGGAAGACAAATCTTATTAGGCATAACCTTGATGTGATGCACATAGAAAAGAATGTGTTCGATAACATTTTTAACACCTTGATGAATGTCAAGGGGAAAACAAAGGACAATGCAAAATCTAGAGCAGATTTGAAATTACTTTGCCATCGTCCAGAGTTACATCAGGATGAAAATACCAAAAAGTATCCAAAAGCTTGTTATATGTTAGACGATAATGCAAAAGAAGTGCTTTGTAAGTGGTTGCAAGAGTTGAGATTTCCTGATGGTTATGTGTCTAACATGGGAAGATGTGTTGACATGAACAAGCTTAAACTATTTGGTATGAAGAGTCATGATTGTCATGTGTTTATGCAACGCCTAATACCTATTGCATTTCGAGAACTGCTTCCACAAAATGTGTGGCAACCATTGGCAGAGTTGAGTCTTTTCTTTAAAGATCTCACCTCTACTACAATAACAGAGGAACAAATGGGACAATTAGAAAGAAATATTCCTCTCATCTTGAATAAGCTTGAACGTATTTTTCCTCCTAGCTTCTGGGATTCTATGGAACATCTTCCTATCCATTTAGCTTACGAAGCACGTTTAGCTGGCCCAGTTCAATACCGATGGATGTATCCGTATGAGAGGTAAATCAAATTAATTATATATTATAAGATATGTAAATGAACCCAAATATCATATTTGACATACTTTTTTAATGTATGAAGGAATCTCCGAAGGTTGAAGAATAATGTCAAAAATAAGAATAGAGTCGAAGGTTCTATGTGCAATGCATGTCTGGTTGAAGAAGCATCATCATTTTGTGCGCACTATTTTGAGTCGCACATTTCGACAAGGCATAGAAAAGTGCCACGAAATTCAGATGATGGTGGGGTGGGAGAGGGCCATCCTGGAATGCTTTCTATTTTCAAGCATGCTAGTAAGGGTTTTGGTAAGAAGAAAAAAAGGAGGTTAGATGATAAAGAATATCATGCAGCTCGCACATATATTCTGTTGAATTGTGATGAAGTGAAACCATATATAAAGTAAGTTAATCATGATTCTAATATCAATATCATTTACATTTGATATTGTTAAATCAAATTATCTTTCTTTCTTCAGAATTTATGAAGATAACTTGAGACATATTCAACCATACATTCAAGATAGCGAGATTGATACTAAACTTGAAACAGAGTTTGCATCTTGGTTTGAGAGATACGTAAGTATTAATAGGTTTACATTATTCTTTTTTGTCCATAAAATATAATCTATATGCATGCTTAATTACTTATAATGTCACTAGGCACGTGATCCTTCATCCGGCATCAGCAATCAAATCATGAAGGATCTTGCAGAAGGGCCATTGCATAAGGTTCAACCCTTTAATGGATATGTCGTAAATGGTTACAAGTTTCACACCGAAGAATACGGTTCAAGTAGATCTACAATGAATAGTGGTGTTTGTATCAAGGGCTCTAGCTACAGTGCAGATGATATGGATTACTATGGTCGATTGGTAGAGATTTTGCAGTTAGAGTATCCTGCATTACCATTTAAGCGAACCGTGTTATTTAAATGTTCTTGGTTTGATCCAACTCCAAAACATGGTACAAGAGTACATCCACAATATAACCTTGTTGATGTTAACAAGAGAAGGACCTTTAACAAATATGAACCATTTATTATGGCTGTGCAAGCTACCCAGGTGTATCTTGAAACATATCCTACTCTAAAGAGGACAGGGAATGAATGGTTGGCTGTTTGCAAGATAAAGGCACGTTCAGTTGTAGATGTTCCAAACATAGCAGAGCAACCTCATACATTGAGCGATCCAGCTTTTCAAGAGGATGATAGTCAAGTGCATGAAATTGATTGTAATGCAAATGAAACACTTCAAACACTGAATGATCCAAATCGTGTGGTCATTGACATGGAGGAGGATGATGAGGAAGAGGAAGAGGAAGAGGAAGAGGACGAGGACGAGGATGAGGATGAGGACGAGGACGAGGATGAAGATGAAGAGGAGGAGGAGGAGGAGGAGGAGGAAGGAGAGGAAGAAGAAAGTGAATAAAAGTTTGTGTGTTTTAATGAGTCTGATTTTGAATGTACCTTTTAATGAATTTGTTCAGTAAGTTAAGCTAATGTTACTGTAGAAAATTCAGATTGTTTTAACTTTAAGTAATCGTACGTTATAAGCAGTTTTCACTTTTTTAATTATGTCCTTATATCTTGTAATTTGTGTTGGACATCTAATATTTTGTATCTACAAAATGAACTAATATAATTTGAAAGCTAGTTGCTTTATTTTCCAAGAACTTTATTGCTGCAGTTGTTAAACTTTGTTGACTGAAGTCATAGATCCTCAATTTTTTGTTTTTTTCAAAGATCGATTGATAATTCACTTAAGAATATGAGTGATTCACCACTCAACATTTGTTCAAGTTGAAACTTAAAATTTCATCTTGATTTGCTCCTTCTAGTTTGACTTGGTATAGGACTTCAATTTTCTATGTGAACCTTTTCTTTTTTTTTTGGGTTGCTTTGTAGGTTCTCTGTGCAATTTTATGTGTACTATTTTTTTGGTATGGTTGTGAATTATGGGTCATAATTGTGAACCCACAAAGCTATAGTAAATGAGATCCGAGTGAGATGTATCAATGTAATTCAAATGATCTATATGTTACCAAGCATATAAGTAGATTTTTGCTTTTTTTTTCATATGTCTTTCTTGTGTTTTTCAATCATAGGAGGATGTTATAGCCTTACCTTAGATTCCAAAAGAAGCCATTGATTACATTCTTGAAGGTGGTACATGTCCAAAAGAAATTCGTGTTGAACCTATTTTTGAAAAATAGGTAATATACACTTAAGAATATGAGTGATTCGCCATCATCAGTTGCCGGTGTTCCTTGTACTCCTACTACTCCAAGTACTCCAGATATCTCTATTGGGTCTACTAGCGGCTCATCGTCATCTAGTCGGTTGGTCATCTTAGTTGTAGGAGAAAAGTAAGAAAATCTGTTTTTGTATAAATGGTTTTAGGTTTTTTTAAAAATATAAATATCAAGAAATGTGTTATTTATTTGTTGTCAATTTTGTTTCAGATTTGTTCCTAATGGTCATTCTATTTCGAAGAGCATCAAGCTACTTGTTTTTTTTTTAAAAAATTCAAGGAACGACAAAAAGTTACTATTTTCATGGAAGGATGTTATTTTGAATCGTTTTTAGAAAAAAGGTTCTATTGGCATGAATTTGTGGTAATTATTTCTCTACATTAAAAACTTATATAAGTGATTAACTTCGTCCCTCGCCTAATTTCTATTTTTTAAGGCTTATTAGAAGCTACCCTGCCTTGTTTTTCTTCAAAAAAAATGGTGTTTATGTCACTGATCGAATTTTTTCCAGAAATTATATCAGTGGAACCCTTCTGAGACTACCGTAATTGAACGCACCTGGGGTAAAGTGGCATCCACCTTATACTCTAAAAAATTGCACCGTTGGCGAAAACGTCCCAGACCTACTTTTATTCCAGAAGATGTATGGGAAAGCTGGAAGACATATTGGGCCTCTGACAAGTGGCTGGAAAAATCTCGTATCGCCACTCAAAATCGACACAGTGAGACTGGTGGTCCAGGCACTGGTCCAAGCAAGCATACTGGTGGTTCTAAATCAACAGTGGAGCATACTATAAAATTGGTATCAAATTCAACTTTTTAGTAGAGTAATTCTCTAACCTTATCTTGTACTTCAATATTAAACTCTATTTTCCAGGCAATAGACCTACGTCGTCCTGCAAATTCATGGGATGTCTTTAAGAAGCTGCACAAAAGAAAGGATGGCAGCTTTGTTGATCCCAAGTCTAAGAGCATTAATGTAAGTTTCTTTTGTAACTTAACGATCTGCAGAATGGTTATAATTTTGGGTTAATTTTTGCAATGAGTTTTTTTTATAATTCCGTTTTGGGATTAGTTACTGGTTTACACAACCTGTTTGCAACCAATATAGCCAAACTGCCAATATTTCCCCTGAACCATCTGCACATGAAAAGAGCAGCCTTTGTGCAGATTTTCCTGTATCTTAGCAGGCTCAGCACACCAGCGATAGAATGAGTTTTTGTCCATATTGTACCTTATAATCCCCTGATGCCTTTAGAACTTTTCTCCCCTGATGCCTTTAGAACTTTTCAAACCATCTCCTATTTGCTAAAAAAAAAACAACTAAAAATCTGAAAATTGCATCATAATTAAGTGTAAAGACCAGATTTTGATCACGAAATGAACAAAAAAATGGTTCAGTGAAGTGGTGAAATGCCAAATATCCTCTGCAAAATCTGATTTTTGCATATATGGCCTTTTCTGTTGTTGTGATACCATATGACATCTGGTGGTTTCCTTGTCCTGCAAACCAGCAAGTTGATGTTATTTTCTTTTGCCTCATCAGTTAAAACCATTTGTACATAACCTTGTATATCTGCCTTAGAACCATGAGAAAGTCGTGTTATTTTCTTTTGCCTCATCAGTTAAAAGTTTATCATTGTGTTTTTCAAGTAGACTGGCCAGTTTTTAATGTAGCTCTGAAAGTTAAACTTTGCATGATAAGTTAGTAGACAATTATTCCATGTGTTAGAAGACCTTATAGTTTTGGCTGAAATAGAGGAGACCACTTTAGGAGTAGAAGCAGCAGTGCAAGTGGCAGTGATAATGATGATAATGATAATGGCGAAGTTATTTCTCATACTAATAATGAGTTAGAAGATGATAAGGACTTGTTTGGGTCTAATAATGAAGATTATGTTAATGCTCTTTCCAAGAGTCCTTTCCCTGTTCCTGGTAATTTGTTCATATTGTTCTTCTTTTTTAGTTTTAGTTATAGCAGTGTAGTTGTAGTTTTTAAGCTGAACTGATGTACTTCTTCATTTTGTCAAATTTCGGAACCACAACTGTTACACTTCTATTATTACTATCTGTGTTCACCTGGAATACATTTGCCCATTGAATATAAGAACCATGGCTTATAAACCTGCATCACAATGCTTATTTGTTGAGTTTAAGTTTATGAACTATTTTTTAGTAGACTTTTATACTAAGAAAATTGTACTATGCTTGAATATTGAAAAATGAAGTTAGTTACATATTTGGGGACAAAAAGAGTACTAGTTTATAAGTTTACAGTAGTATTCAATTGCTACAGATTGAAGTTGGTAGTATATTTGGCTCAAGAGAAATACTAGATGCTTTTTGTGGCAAGACTAAAGTGGTCTCTTTAAATCTGGACCTATAGTCTTCAAATTAGGAAGACTGTCACAAACTTTTCCTCCTTTCCACACCAAAGAATCAACTCCAACTATATTTTCTCCTTTAGTTGAGTAACACCAGTAACCATCAGGACGCTAGTTTGCTATAGTTCATTAATGCTACATCTGTGCAGAACTCATTTTTTTGCACGGATTGCCCTTCTTTTGGGGTGGTCTTTAAATTTTGCCCCTCATATTTGTGTTCTTTAAGTTTTGCCCTTCGCTTGGATACTCAAGGTAAAAAGGTTCGAACCCCCGCCGTGCATAAAATAAAAAAATAATTTCGCAAGATAGATTTTGAGAGAGAGTGTATGCAAAGCGATAAATCCTAAGGAAAAACCAAAGTTATGCCGAGGGGGCGTACTTTGCCTTGAGACATTTTTTTTTTTTTTTTTTTTAACTTTTCAAGGCACACTTTTAGTTAAGGCATACTTTTGGTTATGCCTTAATTAAAGTATGCCCCATAAGGCATAGTTCCTTAAGGAAAAATTTTGCCCCATAAGGCAAAACTAAATTATGCCTTGAGGAAACATGCCCCTCCGTAACTTTAGTTTTTCCTTAAGGAAGTTTGCGGAGGGGCAGGGAAGACTTTAGACATTTTTTTTTTTTTTTTTTAACTTTTCAAGGCACACTTTTAGTTAAGGCATACTTTTGGTTATACCTTAATTAAAAGTTAAGGCATAATTCCTTAAGGAAAAGTTTTGCCCCATAAGGCAAAACTAAATTATGCCTTGAGGAAAATCCGCATAACTTTAGTTTTTCCTTAAGGAAGTTAAGTGCTTATATTTCAATTACATTTTTTTTTTTTTTTAAACTTTTCAAGGCACACTTTTAGTTAAGGCATACTTTTGGTTATACCTTAATTAAAAATTTTTTCCATAAGGCATAATTCCTTAAGGAAAAGTTTTGCCCCATAAGGCAAAACTAAATTATGCCTTGAGGAAAAGTTATGCCCCCTCAATAACTTTAGTTTTTCCTTAAGGAAGTTATGGGAAATACGGATTTGCCTTGAGACATTTTTTTTTTTTTTTTTACTTTTCAAGGCACACTTTTAGTTAAGGCATACTTTTGGTTATGCCTTAATTAAAAAAGAATAAGGCATAGTTCCTTAAGGAAAAGTTTTGCTCCATAAGGCATAACTAAACTATGTCTTGAGGAAAAGTTATGCCCCCTCCGGCATAACTTTAGTTTTTCCTTAAAAGTTATCAAGGGGTAGACACTCCCTCCAACCATTTGCGA
Organism: Lycium ferocissimum; assembly: GCF_029784015.1. Lineage (NCBI taxonomy): Eukaryota > Viridiplantae > Streptophyta > Magnoliopsida > Solanales > Solanaceae > Lycium > Lycium ferocissimum. The sequence goes on along the minus strand of NW_026715001.1, from coordinate 57,178 downwards.
AATTATTTCTTTATTTTATGCTTCGAGCGGGGGTTCGAACCCAAAACCTGGTATCCAAGCTAAGGGCAAAACTTAAAGACCACAAATATGAGGGGCAAAATTTAAAGACCGCAAATATGAGGGGCAAAATTTAAAGACCACCCCAAAAGAAGGGCAATTCTGCGAATTGCCCTGCAGAACTTGTGCCCCATTCTAGCCTTCAGCCCCATGTGTACCAATCACACACTGCTCCACCCACACTTCAGTTGCTGCATGCAGAGTTTTGCCAAGTTACTGCATGAGAAATTGCAGAAAAATCAGGCAATTCTGCAAATTTTGGTATTTCTCGCCGATAAAGGCAGGAAATAAACTCCCGAAGGACGCCGCCGTTGGTGACAATAAGAAGAATACAGATATAATAATCCAATCTAATCTGTCATTTTGGTCTATTATTACTTTCTCGGCTTTTCTTTTTAGTTTCTTAGTATCTGCCATTAGCTATTATTTTATTTCTAGATTTCTCCATTTACTCTTTGATTTTGGCATTTATTAAACCTATGAATTTTGCCAAGTTTGTTTATATATGGTAATGTGCTATGTTGGTTTTGAAGCACAAGTGTAGTACTTCCGTATATGGTGAAGCAAGAAAGTGTTTGGTTTGGTTATCTCGTTGAAGCTTAAAGTAAAAAAGATTTGAGCTTTATGAATCTATCTTATTATTCTAAAGTTCGGTATTAACTATTGGTATAATTGTATGTTGAATCTCTTTTCTCCCAGCCTAGTGAAAAATGTGGTATTGAATGAGATTTTGTTTATCTTGCCAAACGAATTGGTTTATCAAGGAGATAAATGAAGGGCTTATTCATGATTTCAAAATGATTCATGGAATAAATTGTGAGGATGATTAAAAAGTTCTTGAACTACAAGTCTCACTGTTTGAGAGAATGCTTTATAGGACTAACTCAAAATGTATTGGATCCTAAGTTATTACATGAATTGTTTTAGAAAATGTTTTGAAGGAACTGTGTGTATCTTTTTTACTCTCACTTTGTGCTTCTTCTTCACCTTCTTTCTACGAAAAAACTATTTTTCTCGTTTTACATGAGTGCCTTTGCTTCTCTCTTTTCCTTTTTATTCCGTGTTTTCTTTTGGTTTCTTTTAAGTGTTTTTTTGCTTAAACCTTTGTTTTGGGGTGTTATCGTGGTTTTTTAGTTTCCGCTCCATCATTGTATTTCCAAACGGGAAATGGTAGCTTTTGTAAGTTATTTAGTTTCTTGTAATATGTACTTATTTGTGGAAAGCTTGGTGTTTGGTAGCTAATTATTTGGGTACTTTCAGGATGAAATGGAGGCTAGGGTGGCTGCTGCTATAAGTTCATCAGATGATTCACAAGAAGTTCAAGAACTCGATGTAAATAGCATATACTTGGATGTTGTGGGTGGAGAGAAAAAACGACGTGTGTATGGATTGGGCTCTCAAGCTTTGACTATGTATAAAGATTATAATTCTGCCACTTCATGCAATATAGTGACTGATCATGCTGCTGATCAAGAGCGCATCAAATTACTTGAGGAAGAGATGTTGCGAATGAAAGAAAATCAAGAGAGGATTCTTCAAGAGCGTGTAGAGGCGGAAGTGCAACAACGCGTAGAGAAGGAGGTCTCGGATCGGTTTAAGTCTATGGAGGATCGATGGTCTCACATGATGAGCGTGATGGGTTTATCTTCTTGCTCATCTGGTAGTCCTACTCTCCCTAACAGGGACTCACCAAATGCTTAAGTGTTTAACATTTTAGACTTTGGTTAGTTGGATATTCTAAGTGTTGTTTCCAACGTTGTCAGACTTTTGTTAGTTGGATGCTTTGTAAGTTTAAAATTTTTGTAGACTTTTGCTTATTGAAGTGGTGTATACTTTAAGTTTTTGTATTATAAATTTAATATTATGTTTGTCATATTTTGGTGGTTAGTTATATTTTATGCTTTTAGCTAATTTACTATATATATTGAATAATATTGTCAAATTCAAAAGTATTGTTTAATTATTATTTAGTTTTTCATAATCTATACTAAATATGTCACAATAAAGCAGCATGGCAAACAATTTGTGACCAAAGATTCTGTCACAATTTATTTGTATCGAAATATTCAGTTACAATTGTTGTCTTAGATATAGAAATTTGTCACGGAAATTATTCTGTCATTGTTTTGTGACGGAGAAAGCCGTCAAAAATCGGGTCTCAATTTGTCCGTCAAATTTGTGACGGAATCTTAAGCCAAATACAAGGCTCTATATTCTACCCTTTTTCAAGGGGTGAACTATCAATAAGTTTGAATTCATCATACGATCAACCCCAACCATTATACCATTCCCATTCATAGGTTTTCTAATCAATTCAACCCCTTCACAAGCAGTTTTTATGCTAAAGTTACCATTTTTATGAAACCCTAAGTCGCAATCTATCATTCTCATCATTAATAGTCAAATTCTCATCCTAAGAAGTGATAATCTATACTCCTAGATGATTAAACAGCAACAAAATCAATAACTCATTCATTCATGAACTGGTTCTAATTAACCATTAATAACAAAGGAACCTAACAATATGATGGAATGAACAAAGTAAAGGGTTGAGACTTATCATTCAAGAGTATTTTAGCCCTAGCCATAGAATTTTGCCACAGGAGTTCTTGGAAACTGTTTTGGAGTTATGTGGGGAATGGGTTTAGAAATAAGAATAATAAACGCTGATTCTGCCTCCCACACTCGCTATAGCGGTACATTTTGACCAGTAGCTCGGGTTTTTCCATCAGTTTTCACCCAAAAATTCCAACACCAATCTGAGGCCCTACAGACATAAACCAAACATGCACATACACATAAAAACACGCTACGGATTTTCCCGCTACCTCAGAATTCTCGACGGAGGTCTAGTTTTCTAATTCACCCCCCATAACGACCTAGCGGGTAGTTACATAATCCCTTCTAAAGGACTTCCAAAAATTTTCACTGAAGTGAGCACCACGATCTAAGATGATGGATGCTGGGGTTCCATGCAATTTGACAATTTCTAGAATATAAAGCTTGGCGTAATCTTCTGCTTAATCGATTGTTTTCACTGGTAAAAATTGTGCTAAATTGGTGAGCCGATCTACAATCACCCAAATCGAATCATGCTTTCGAAAGGAGTGAGGTAAACTTTTTATGAAGTATATATTTATCATCTCCCACTTCTAAATGGGAATATCAATGTTCTGAGCTAACCCACTATGCCTCGGGTGCTCGACTTTTACCTGTTGATAGTTTGAACACTTGGCCACAAAATCTGCTACATTTTTTTTCTTGTCGTTCCACTAATATATCTTCTTAAGGTCATGATACATCTTTATGGAAGCTGGGTGAATAAAGTATCTAGAATTGTTTGCTTCTGACATGATCCTCTCTCTAATCCTATCTACATCTGGAACACACAATCTGTCTTGGTATCTCAAGGTACCGTCATCTCTCTCTTGTTCAAAAGCTATCGTCTTATTCTTATTAATCTCCTCTTGCAGCTGCACAAGTCGGGGTCATTAAACTATTTGTCTTTCACTTCAGCTACTAAGGAGAATTTAGCCTTATTTTGAACAACAACTCCACCATCTTCTGAGGCTAAGAATCAAACTCCTAATTTAGCTAAGAGGTGGACTTCCTTCACCATAGTTCTCTTTCCTTCTTCAACATGAGCTAAGCTTCCCATGGAACACCGACTAAGAGTGTCAGCCACCGCATTCGCTTTCCCCGAATGATAGAGGATATCCATGTCATAATCCTTGATCAATTCAAGCCACCTCCTCTATCTAAGGTTTATCTCTCTTTGCTTGAATGTGTACTGAAGGATCTTGTGACCGGTGAAATATTCACATCACTCCATATAAATAGTGATGCCATATCTTTAATGCAAATACCACAGCTACCAAGTCCAAGTCATGAATCAGATAACTCTTTTTGTGACTCTTAAGCTACCTGGATGCATAAGCTACTACTTTACCATGCTGCATTAAAACACACCCAAGACCAACTCCTGAAGCATCGCAATATAGCACGAACCCTTGGTTCCCTCTTCCAGTGTCAAAACTGGAGCAGAAGTCAGCCTTGCCTTCAACTCTTCGAAACATCACTCACAAGAATATGACCATTGGGACTTGACTTTCTTCTAGGTCAATTTATTCAACGGAACTGAGATAGAGGAAAAAACTTCTATAAAATGCCTGTGATAGCCCACTAGACCCAGAAAACTTCTTCTATCTGATGTTGAGGTGGATCTAGGCTATTTCTTTAATGTCTGAAATGACATGGCCTAGAAACGCTACTGATTTCAGCAAAAATTCACACTTTGAAAATTTCACATATAGCTTGCGATCCTGGAGTATCTGCAATACTATTCTGAGATGCTCCTCATGGTTAGTCTCACTACAGGATATACTAGGATGTCATCAAAAAACATAATGATAATTAAGTTGAGATAGGCTTGAAGACCTTTTTCATGAGATTTATGAAAGCTGCTGGTGTATTCGTCAACCTAAATGACATCACCAAAAACTCGAAATGTCTATAACGAGTCTTAAAAGCTATTTTAGGGATATCAACTCCCTTAACCTTCAATTGATGGTACCCAGATCTAAGGCCTATCATGGAATAACATTGGGCATCCTGAAGTTGATCAAACAAGTCATCAATTTTGGGAAGTGGGTACTTGCTCTTGATGGTAACCTTGTTCAACTGACGATAATCAATGCACATACGCAAGGATCCATCTTTCTTTTAGAAAAACAAGGTTAGTGCGCCCCAGGTGAGACACTTGGTCTTATATATCCTTTGTGAAGAAAGTCCTTCAACCGGACTTTTAACTCTTTAAAATCTGCTGGAGCTATTTTTCATGGAGGAATAGAGATCGGCTTAGTGTCGAAATTGGATTAATTCTAAAGTCAATCTCCATATCCGGAGGAACTCCGGGAAGATCTTCAGAAAAGACTTCTAGAAACTCATTTAGGACTGATAGGGACTGGAGAGTTGGGACCTGAGCATTTGCATCCATGACTCGAACTAGGTGATAGATATACCCCTTAAAGATCATCTTTCTGGCTTTAAGATAGGAAATAAATCTACCCTGGGCACCCCCGCATCACCTTTCCCTTCTAAGACTGGTTCACCAGGAAACTCAAAACTCACTATTTTGGTTCTACAACCTACCGTGGCATAACATGATGCCAACCAATCCATGCTCACGATTACATCGAAGTCTACCATTTCCAACTCTACTAAGTTTGCTATAGTATTACCGTGATAGACACTAACTGGATAACCCTATACACACGTCTAGCTATAACTGATTATCCAACTAGAGTGGACACTTCAAAGGGTTCATGCAACATTTCTGGCGCTAGCCTAAATTTCTTAGCGACAAACAGGGTTATATAAGATAAAGCGGATCCGGGATCCATAAGGTATAAACATCAAAGGTGAAAACTGTCAGTAAACCTGTAATAATATTTGCACGAGCCTCTATATCCTGATGACCTACTAGTGCATACAAGCTGTTCTGACCTCCGCCCGCATTACCAGACTTAGCTGCACCACTCCCTGATTGGACTTGAGAATTATGAGGAGCCACTGAATATATGGAATGAACCAAGTTACATCCGGTACTCTATCTTGCTAACGGACAATACCTCTGATAGTGGCCCTACTGGCCACACCCATAACAGCCTTCCATGACTGAAAGACACGACTCTGGGTTTCTCTTACCACACTTGTTGTACATAGGATTCTGAAACCCTCTATGGCCTACACTGGTTGGTGACTGTCATCCTGCTGCTCTAAAATTTTTGCTCTTCTGATCATACATGAACCTCGGGATTGGTACACTAGCTGTAGAGAGAGCAGGTCCTAATGACCTATTTTTGAAGAACTGTCTGCCTCCTCCCTGAGATCCCACATGGTTGAAATTTCCTGTAGACTTAGCTCTCTTGCTGAATTCCCAGTCCCTTCTCTTGCTGAATTCCCAGTCCCACTCTTTATGGAAATGCTCTGCTTCCTTCTTTCTATGCTCATTACCCTGTGCAAAAGTAACTATCTTGGCAATGGTCATATCTTTAGTATGAGCTGTTACACCTCGTACTTTTCGCGTCGTAAGTAACTAATGTAAGACTGCGGAGGCTATGAAACCCCCATAATGTTAAGAAAGGCCTTGAACTAGTGTTAAGTGTATGTCGTAAAGGATAGAGGTTAAACTAATCGAAGGAAACGATTTTTGACGAAGTTCGTGGGGCTGGAGAAGTGTTACCGTCATAGAAGGCATTATCCCTCGCAAAAGGCATAATGCCTCGTAGATGGAGACGTATTTGGGAGCTGAGAATTTTGAGATTTCTCTGCCTTAGGATGCATTGGGTTTTGCCTCCGCATATGGTAATCTGCATCGCATATCTAGATGTAGATCTAAGGAGGTGGCCGACCTTTTTCATTTTAACTATGTTGTTGATGTCATTTTTTGTCATTTCTCTACCAAAATCAGTCCATAAACCCTCCCAAGACTCATCTAACATATCTTTAAGGTTCAAGGATGAATCCAATGTGAATCAACCCAAATCAAACCCCAAACATCTTAAGAGACTAGAACAGAGTGTTTCTATGGTGTTGGTATGGTATTGAGGGTTGTTCCAAGCTAAAGGTGTAACGCCCGTTTAGTTGTTATAGCGTTCTTAACCTTTTTTACCCCTGTTGACCCTTCCTCGAGCCTTATGAGTACGATTTGGAATCGCGGGGATGGTTTGTACGGTTCCCGAGATGATCGGGCGAGATTTGTGATGACTTGTGCAAATTAGAGCTTTAAAGCGAAAAATATTTGACCAATAGTTGACTTTTGGGTAAACAGACCTTTTTGGGGAATCCGTTGATTTTGAGAGGTCCGGATGGTTAATTGTGACTTGGTAGGACATTTGGTTCGGTTTCCAAGGCACTTGGGCGTGTTTTGGGTTATTAGTTGGAAAGTTGATCTTTGGCCATTCAGTGTTGACCTGGTCAGATAGACCTCTGTTGGGAATTTCGAGATAATGAGTGGGTCAGTAGCGTGTTTTTACATGTGAATGCATGTTTGGTTAGTATCTGTGAGGTCTCGGGTGATTGTCAGATTTCAGGGTTGGACTTGTGAAAAACCAGGATTTTTCTAGTGTATGGTGTCCGCTATAGCGGTACAAGATCCGCCATAGCAGAACCGCTATCACGGGGTCTTGGCCCGATATAGCTAGTAATTGATGTTTCGATGGGGCGCTATTGCGGATGGCAATCCGCTGTAGCGAGCCCGCCGTATTGGACTCGTGACCGCTGCAGCGGGATTCCAGTATCATTAAAGGTTAGGATAAAAACCTTAAACCCCTATAATTTTATTCATCACTTTCTTAGCATATTTGGGGAAAATAGAGGAGCTCTTGGGAGATTATTCATTGTGGTAAGTTTCCTAACCTAGTATTCATTGATATAATCTTCCTAAGCTTGAATCCATGCTAGAAATCCATTAGAATCAAATATGGAAAATGGGTTTTGATGATAACTTCTTGAAATGAGTTCTAATCTTTCTAAATGGGAATTGTTCATGGGTTTGACTAAACTAATCAAAGAATTTGATGATTTCATAGCCAATAAGCTTGAATCTTCCATTTATGTTGATTAATTTGAAGTTTGAAAAATTAGGGTTCATACCCAAATTGCGGGTTTTCACTTGAATCTCGAAATTAGCCTATTCTAGAGTTATTTTAGAAATTGTTTAGCAGGAATGAACTCCTAGAACATGGAATTGCATATTTCACTTTCTGTCACGACCTAACTAGCGGACCATGACGGGTACCCGGAGCTAACCCACCGAGCACCTCTGAACATACATCTCATAATCATTCCTGGGTGGACCATAAAGATAGCTCATGGATATCATAATCCGTAAGGACATATATCAAAACATAACAGCACATCTCTATATAATCTTCAACAATTATGCACATCGTCACCAGCCGACAAGGCTACTAAAATATTATACAACAATATGAACCGGTAGGGTTATGAAACATCTAACTGTACACACATGTCTACGAGACTCTACATGGAATACAAGTGACCATAAGGACCAATACTGTTAGGTCCCGTATCTTTACATTGGGACATTATAAGGCTAAGTGCGACAAGTTAAAGACAAACCTGCTTTAGTGGTTCCCTATGGTTTTCACCTCCCGATTTTGTTTCTATGCACAAGTTGCCTATAGATTTCATTTGGTATGGAAAGATTATCGGAGATTAATGATTAATTAACCATAAGTGGGTTATTAAGTGAGATTGGGAACGAAATCGCCCATTATTTTAAGCCATGTTTGGCCGTGCATAGAAGTGCAATGGTCAAGGATTCTTGACCAAAATTTAAGGGGACACTTGTCCACTTTTGCAACTCATATATAAGGCAAAATTCTGGTTCATTCTTCACTAAACAAGTCATTTGCACATTACAAAGTTAGAGAAATATAGTGATAGAGAGGAGGCTCGGCCTTGGCAAAGTGGCCGAGAACACCCTCCTCCAAATTGATCCAAAAATCTAGTTTCTCCATCAAATCAACTCCTCATCAAGTGTTTAAGAACGTGTAGTAGTCGTTGGAAAGAGACAAGGAGGTGTAGCATTTCAATAGGGTTGAGGATTCGGCCAAGGTTGAAGAACAAGTGGTAAGGTAAGAATGATCATTGTTCTTGTGTTGTATGATGGTTTGAATATATAAATTGTGATTGCTATTGTTGGATTGTTGTGTGGTTGAAGTTGAGATAGCCGTGAGCTTGGTGAAGCCATGATTGGTTTCATTTTGCATGTATTGTTGGTAAATTAAATGGGTGTCAACATATGTAATTGAACAAAGATTGTAGAAGTTGGTTTATGATGTGCATGTTAGAATTGGGCCGTTTTCTTAAAGTTTAAATGAGCCGTGTGTTGTAGACTTTAATGGAATCATGTTTAGTCTTCTTGTACATGTATTGAAGTGGATTGAAGGTGTTGTAGTATGGATAAATGAGTGAAAATCATGAAGTTGTAGGAATGGCATTGAAGCCGTGTAAGGGGACTGTTTTGGGGAGTTTATGGACTCAGTGCCAAGTTTTGATTGTTGTTGTTATGCACATTGTGGTATATTGTATGTATGTTGAATATGTGAATTAAGGTGTTAATGAAACAAATCATGTTGAGGTGTACAAGCAATCCAAAATCGTGGACTGTTTTAAGATTAAAAGTGAAGTAATGTTGTTGAATGTTGAATGTTGTTGTGAACTCGTAGCAAAAGTGGAAATGGTATTTTAGTGTGCTGTTTGGCCGTGAGTTTGGGACTGATTTGAATGATGTGCAAGCTGTCCAAAGTCCCCTAAGTCATGTTAAACAAGTTTGGAATGATATAAGAAAGAATGATTAGCAATGTTAGCTTGTAGCACTAGTTGGTTTGAATGCGAACGAAACGTCGTCTAAATGTTTGAAAGGGATTGTGAGCGTTGGAATGCGTATTAAATTCCTTTGTAGACTAATTGTAGCTCTTGATATCTTGATATAGGATAAGTGCTATTGGGCAGCAAGTACAAGTTATAATACGACTAAACGCTAAAGGTACGTAAAGCCTATTCCTTCTTTCTTTTGGCATGTCCTAGACGTAAGTATGAAATGATATGAATCTTGGGGTAAATTCTATTCTCTAGTTCTGTGCATGACTTATGATTCTATATTCCTTTATTGCTATTGCCACGAGTCTACTACAGGATTGACTAATGAATGATGTATAGAAGTTCCTACTCTTAAAAAGAATGGCATGAATAGAAGCATACTCGACTTTCAAAAACTACATCATGGAAATTGACACATGTACATGAAAGCTGAAACGTTCCTTGCTATGACTTATAATGAAAGTTGGAAAGAATTGAATATGATTATTACTCCAATACTTTAGAGCTGGTTAGTTACTTATTTATCGAGTCTCAAAAGATAAATTGCATTATGTGGTTGCTTATCATTCTGCTCGTGCTTACCGCTATATCCTTCACTGAGTCCCGGGCCAGGACACGTTTTCGTGCGCATGCTTACTATATTATTCACCGAGTCCCTCATTAGAGGGCCGGGACACGTTCTATGATGTACATATGTATTATGGAGTGTGATCGATTTGGCATCGGTGCAGCCGGGCAAACCCAAGGCAAACCCAATGGTGGGCAAACCCAACGTGGGGGCAAACCCAATGACGAGGCAAAATTCCACATTGGTTTAGGCCAATCCCACATTGGTTTAGGCCAATCCCACATTGGTCCCACATCGTGCAGGCGAATCCCACATCGGTTAATGTCACCTCATACGGCAAGTTATGATACTATGATGTGTTACGGTATGAACATGATGATTATTCGCTTATGTCACTCGGGCCCATTGTAGGCCGTATATGATACATGACATTGATATGCATGATTTGTATTTCAGAGTAAGTATTTTGGCATTCTGATTATTATATTTGTCTTCTGTACCTCTGATGTAAGATTTGTGTTCTAGATGCAAGCATTTTGGTATTCTGGTTATTATGCCCACTTACTGTACTCCTTACTTCGGTTATGACCTCGTTTTCTGTTTGCCATGCTTTACATGCTCAGTACATATTCCGTACTGACCCCCTTTCTTCGGGGGGCGCGTTTCATGCCCGCAGGTACAAACACTCGTTTCGGAGATCCGCCAGCCTAGGATATCTACTCAGCTATTTCGGAGTGCTCCTTTGTTCCGAGCCTAGCGTCGTGGTATAGCCTTTTGATATGTATATATGTTGTTGTTCGTGGTACGGCCCCGTCCCGTCATATGATGTCGTTGTTACTCTTAGAGGTCCGTGGTCACATGTGTGTGGGTCCGTGTAGTTGATGTTTTGTTGTGTGGACATGACTTGTGTTTGGGGCGTACCCACTTGTAGAAAGCCTTGCCGGCTTGCGTAGATATATGTTTATTATGGTACTGTATGAAGGTAGCCTTCTCGCTTATGTTTTGTTGGGACGTTCCCCTATATATATATATGACAGCCTTGCCGGCTTTGTGCGATATTAACTGTTAAAGGTTGTAACTCTTCAGAAGATAGGTAGCTTGGATATGCATACGTCTTGTCTTTATACTTATATCAATTCGTTCATACTAGTAGTGTATGACTATAGATAACAAGTGTATACGAATGTCCAGTTCGGGCACTAGTCACGGCCCACGGGGTTGGGTCGTGACAAATACCAAATAGACTGCAGCTCCGAAGTAAGTAGAGTGCTCCTGAGAATCCGCTGATGAAACTCCTAGGGGTCAGATCCATCTATCTGTCTACCTACGGGCATGAATGCAGCATCCACAAGAAAGGACGTCAGTACGAGCAATGTACTGAGTATGTAAGGCATAAATAACAACATAATAAGAAATATAGAACATAACAGGAGATAAAGATAACCTGTACATCTGATTGCCTCATAAGGTGAAAACCATGCATGCTTAGCTTTCAAAAGAAAACATTTCTCATATACATATATAACATAATCTTTAGCCTGCGTCCCGGGTAACCATCACATGCCGCTTATTAGTGGTGCTGCTCGGCCATATAGGCATGGTGTTACTATCATTATCCATAGTCGCCCACCGTAGTGGTGCTGCCCGGCCGTATAGGCATGGTGTTAATATCATACATCAAGCATGCCTGAGAGCCTAACTAAAAGCTATGACTCTATCAGAGTGACGTAAGGTCGGTAACCTCCGATTTATATTATGGAATAATCATCATCGCTATATCTCGCCTCGAAGGAACAATCCATAAAGTGAGATCAACAACAATGAGAAATTCAAGAAAATCATTAAATAAACTCAATAATCTCATCATAGCATTAAAAACATAAGTTTTGGAATTTCTAGAAATGGAATCATCATCATCATGTTCATCATAGAAAACATATCATCTTTAGTATTATAAGAAGCTTTTAAGAATCATCAACTTCTAACTTTTGGAAGTAAGAAGGTAATGGAAACATGTATGGAATCATAACATAGGAATCATGCCTTTAGAAAGAAGGGTTTAGCCTTACATACCTTTTTGGTCTCCTATTACTTAACGCTTATCCTTCCAAGCTCATAAATATACATTCAAGAAAATTAATATCACTGTTAGGCTTATCGTCATATGCTTATCTTAAGTCTTCGAATTAATTCCTTTTAAAATCTGCCAAAATTCGGGCAAAAGATCTCCCTTGTTTATATCCCTAGCCCGAAATCACAATACCAACAAAACAACAACAATAGCAATACTAATATCAACAACATCATCATCAACAACAATATACTCCATAAAACATCCCACACGATGTTTTTCCCAATTTCTCAACCAACCATAACAATATCTACAATACCATAATCAAAGAATTATATTCAATTTAATCTCAAATTAATCCAAAATCTCCTTTCAAATTCATTCCATAGTCATCATCTTCACTTTAATACTTTGTAACTTCTCTAATATGATTCTCTTCTTTTATAGGACTTGCTAAACTTTCAAATCAACTTAACCATGAGAAATAGGATGGAGAACATACCTTACACTAGAAGAACTTCACCCCACTCAACTTCTTCCAAGACTAAATTCATCACAACATTAAATAGAGACAAGAAAAATCCTTCTCCATGAATTAGCTTGGTGTTTTGGAGTTTGATCCCTTTTTGTGATGGTATAGAATATTTTGGAATGGTGGAGAACTTTCAAGAACACTCTTATAATAGAGAGAGAAGTGTGGAAGATTCTAGAGAGGTGTGGAGATGTTAGGAGAGTTCTAGAGGTTTGTGGAGTTGAAGAAAAATGAATAAAATGAAGTGTAGAGGCCCTTTTATAGGTGCCAAACTCAGATTGGACCGGGTCAAAACATAAGTGGGGTTTTAAGTGAACTTGCCAGATTTTTCGCCTAGGTTCGGGTTCCTCGAACTATCCATTTTAAAACGCCCATAACTCCCTACTCCAATGTCGTATTGATGAATGGTTTGTTGCGTTGGAAACTAGACTCGACGAACTTCATTTTAGGCTCTTGAAACACCTCAAAACGCTAAAGTTGACCTAAAATAATGTCCAAGATTCTGCCAACTTTTTCTAAATTTTTGACAAACTTATTTTCTTTGATTTGCTTGGTCCCGGAATCTTCCAAAACTCTCCATACATGATATTTATCATTAATCATTCTTGATAATGGTCATGTCCTTTGGTTCTAAGGTTGTCCTTGCTGGTTACGACTTATGAGATCGTAATTCATCCTTTACTTCATTGTTACGTACTTCCCATGGCTTGTACCTTCCAAAACTTCATGGGACGTCTCCGATACTCCATTAATACGGTGAAGTACGTAGCATGCTCATTCTCTTGAAGTGTGAGGTGTAACATCCTTCCTCCCTTAGAAACATTCGTCCTCAAATGTTGTAGCTTGTGAGCTTACGATGCTATAATTAATTTCTTGAAATGGTTGTCCTCCTTTAGTTCCTAATCTCCACGCCATTATACTATGGGCTCATTGGTCTTCTTTCATATCCTCCCAATTCTTTATCGAACTCATTCATTCGTTCCATATCCTCATGTCCTTATGTATGTACCCAGTGGTCAACTGATATCTAGCTACCATCCTGTGACCTGTTGCCATTAAGATGGTCTTAACTCATGATTGCTACGGCTTCCTGCCGGTCTATGAGCACTCTTGTACTTTTTTGCCTTGCTCCTTATTTCTCTACTAGTAGACAAAGTCTCTTGTTCAGATACGACACCCTTCCTTGCTTGGTTCTTTGGGGCTATTTTAGATTATCCCTTTTTATACTAGTCGACCTTATATACATACCATATCATCTCTTTTTAATTCCTTGGTCAGACCCCTTAATTCCTTACAATATCATCATATTCATATTTGAATTTTTCCTCCAATTTCCTCTCCTCAATTTTAACATAATTACAAAATAAACTCATGAACATGGAACTAAGATAAAATCCTACTTAATCATAATTTCCTTTCAATACAAGTATGCTTCCCTCCTTAAGTCCTTGGCTCTCTTATACCGATGACTAATTGAAACTTAAACTATCCTTCATTCTTCTTCGGCTCCTTATCGTCATCCTTGCACCATTCTGTTGGCCATTTCATCATGGCGATTGTTTATATGGTTCTATGTCATACACTCTCACAATTGATATAACCGGCGACTTGGAATTTCATGACTTACGAGGTACTCCCTAATCTCGGGCAGTACTACTGTCCTGCTATCCATAGGCATACCATCTTCCTTTCCTTTGAAGATTATTGAACTTCCTATAAATATTCCTCTTTTAAAGCTTTCATATCTTCTAGTGCTGCAAGTTCTTTTTTGTAGTCCCGATCGTCCCTTATACTTATCCCCGGTCACATACGAAATTTTCTTACTCCTTCGTTACCCTCGAGTACTTTATTGCATATCTAAATGTACCTTTAGCGCGAGTGATTCGAGTCATAGTCCGGAATATGGCGTATGGCATTGGGGAAACTTATTCTCCTTCCCATATTTGTCTCCTGATATACCTACATTTAATCCATTCTCACTTTTCTTTAGCACATTCTTGACATATCGGTTCATTTCGGAATTTGACTCCTTCAATCCAATATATTTCCCTCTTTTGAGCTTGGCAATATTGTAACTCATCTTAGAACTGATGTCAAGTATTAACCGTCTTTGATATTTATTTGGCCGACCTTAGTGATCCTTCAACCCCTCTATTCCATATAATGCCGGAATTCTTTTCACCGCATAGTTTAACTTACTTTCCTTTTTGCTAGTTGAGTTCTTATATCAAATCAAAATGCTTATACATATCGGATACAATTCAGATGCCTTCTTTATTTTCCTTTCACTTCTACCTTTCGTGACTAGTAATCCTCTAGGCTAATGAATTAATGGGGACATCGGAATGCATTAGGCCCCTTTGGAGTGTCCGACTATACCACGTTCCTTTAGCCCTAGTCTTTCTCCACGACTATATTCTTAATATCCTTGAAATTCTCCTTGCTCTGGGTTCCAAATTCCGATTTATGTCTATACTATACCATTAAAAGTTGGTATTCCACACCATCCATTCCCACGACTCGTCCTTTCATTATCTTAGCTCATTTTGTCCCGTAATTCTTCTTAACTACTTATTTGCATCACAGCTGTCACGACCCAACCCCGTAGGCCTTGACTAGTGCCTGAGCTGGGCACCCATACGAACCTGTTAATCATAATCATTATATAAACAGATTAGACGTACATAAAAGTCGGATGTCGGACCACAGCTAGCATGACGGATCTTATACAAACGTAAAAACAATGAAACGTCGCCCCAAAGCTGTCACAAATATATGTACATATCGCTGTCAAAATCCAGCGGATAATATTACACATAAGCCGGTAAGGCTATCATAGTATAGGACGTCCAAATCACAACTCATACAGATACAACCGACAAAACATTACCCATAACCCACACATATGTCTACGGACCTCTAAGAGTCATAACGTAATCATATGACGGGACGGGCCCCGCCGTACCCCGAATAAACATATGCATATGCACAATAACAATGCCGAACCAAAGTATGGGCTTCCGAAACAGCGGAGCGCTCCAAGACAAACAACAGAACCCTAAGCCGGTGGATCATCCAAACCAAGATCCGTACTCGCGCGGCATGAAACGCACCCGAAGAAAGGGGGGGTTAGTACGAAATATGTGCGAGTATGCAAAGCATGAAATATAGTAAACAGGATCGTAATCGGAATAAGAAGTACAGAAAATAAATGCAAAATCCAGAATACCAAAATACTTACTTATCAAAACACAAATCGTGCACACGGCTCTTAGAATATGGTCGCCCACCGGTCATTGGCGCCATAACACATCATACTCCAGAAGATTTCATATCTCGGAAACCCGACATATCACATATCACATATACACGGTACCCGGCCCTATAGCGGAGGCTCGGCGAACCGGACACATCATAACACCAAATATACACGGTGCCGAGTCCCTATAGCGGAGGGGGCTCTCGGCGAACCGGACACATCATACTCGTAGAATATAACATAGTGCGCACGACAACATAACGGCCCGGACTCGCGAAAGATATAACAACCATATGCACGAGCGAGGTAGTCGTGGGAGACTATATGCAGCTTTAAATCACTTTCAAAAACTCCATAGAATAGTCAAAACGAATTATCATTTAAAATCAGAGAATAGTCAAATTAAGGTTTCCCCCGAATGCCATTCAGGAACATATCAAATAGAACTTTGGAAAATCATAGATACGTATCAAAATCCCATGAAGTAGCTTATAGAAATCATGAACGTAACCGTACTTGGAAGTCGGGATAATAGCCATACTAAGTTCTTTCAAAAGTCATCAGAACTACATAAAGGAAAATCGCGGGACCCACGGACGGTATCAACCCAAGCCGGGCCCGCCTATGGAAGACATAGTCATTATACGCTACAGAATCTCCTACGAGCATATCGAGGCGATCCGGTTCTATCTACGAAAGTAGCCCTTTTTTGACGTAGAACTTTTTAAGAACAAAACTTTTTATGCAACATTTGAAAACCAATTATTCCAAAGACATAAGGGCCATTATTCCATTACATTACGAATGTCAAAGATAAAATGCAAATAAGAATTGTAGGCATACTCGGATCGCAAGAATAGAATTTTCTCGAGGCTCGTGTCATAGCACATTCACAACTAAGGCATGCCAAAGAAGGAAGGATTAAGCTTTACATATCTTGTCCACTTCCTAGCTAATCCGAATTTAATTCTCGATTTTCCAAAATCTACAACAATGTCATTAGACACCAAACATCAGTCATAAGCGCTTAGAAATCCAATTCTAAGTTAGCATTTCATTTACGAAATTTGAAAGATTTCCCTATAAAGTCAACAACCCGGCCAAATCTTCGATAACAATACCAACAATCATACTAACAACATCAACAATTAATTCAAATGCATTCTAATGTAAATAACTCATTTCTACAAAATTTTGACAACATTTCCATTTACGTTCAAATTAGCCACATACAATCAAACTAACACTAATGCACACATATTCAAGTACTAATCCGAAACCATTCAAACAAGATTCAAGAACACTTCAACCAATCCACATAATATTCAAATGGCCCAACCAACTTACCACCTCACCCGAAACCTTGCAATTTCCATATGAACAACAACAACACATTTCTTTCTTCCAAATTCATGAACTACACCAACAATCTACACATTAACAACATTAACCTCAATAATACAAGAAACTATAATAAAATCATATTACCTTCTCCAACAACCTACAAACGATTACAACTTCAATTTGAATCATTAAACCATCATTTTCATCATAGAATCCATGCAACAACAACCAAAAATACTAAATAAAAATTAGTTCATCACTCCAACATAACCAACACCTACACAGCTTCACTTCAACATACCATATTTCATGAATTTCATGAATTTCCACACACCACAACACATATAAACCATCCATAACATATGAAAAGAGGATTAAAACTTACCTTCTTCACTTAGTTCTTCAACATTTTCTTGTTCCCATGCTCCTCTAATTCCAAATGAAATTATATTCGTGACTATGCATTGCCCGGGCTTTGATTAGTACTTCGTAGCTTGAAATTTCACTCAAAATCCTCAATTTTAGGTGGCATGAGAGGCCCTTTTGATGGCTGAATTTTCTGGAAATATTGGGAACTTTTGTGCTGAAAAAATGAGATTTTTGTCCCTTAAAATAGCAGTACTGTAGCGGTGCCGCGGGAATGCTGTTTCTGCGTCGACAGTTCAGTTTGTAACGTCTATAATTCTCTACTCCGATGTCCTATCAATGAACGGTTTATTGCATTACAAACTAGACTCGACGAACTTCATTTTAGAATTTTGAAACACCTTAAAACTCCACATATACTATGAGATATGCGCCTCCAAAGTTGACTAAAATCCGTCCCGCGTTTCTCAAATTTTTGTTGAACTTATTTTCTTCAATTTGCTCAATCCCAAAATATTCCGAAATTCTCCATACATGATATTTATCACTTATTACATTAATAATGGCCATGTTTTCGTGTTTCAAAATATTCTTTCCCGATTACGACTTACGAGATCGTAATTCACTTTTTTTCTTCGTTGTTACGTACTCTCTCTACGGCTTGTGCCTTTCAAAACATCCCATTACTACGATGAGGTACATGTCAAACTCATGCTCTAAAAACGCGGGGTATAACAACAGCTATGCATCATAGTCCTTCTAGTGTTCTGTTAGTTCTTGTTTTTATCATGAAATCCTCACAAAGTACACCCTTTCCTTTCTTCTTTCGTCGAGTCTTCATCTTCCTTTATGATACTACAACTTGCACACACATATATAGATATATATCTCGAATTTTCTCGGTTTTCTCCATGATCGCATCTTTGCATCTTTCACACAACCATTGTCTTATAATTTTAATTTGTTTTCCCTTGGGCAAGCCTACTGACTCACTAACCTTCTCCTTGTTGCCGGCGGCCACATAATTCCCTTTAACCATTTCATTAACAACTCCTCCTTCCTTTAGTCCTCATAGTTTCTTTTACTTGTAAAATGCCTGTTTCCATTAGTCATCGTTTACTCTTAGGTTAGGAAACTTTGGAGTGTTCCGTTATGAGTGCGAATCCCTTTTGACGCTGAAAATTTTCTCGTCGCTCTCCTAAGATCTATTTATTTCTTCTCAAGGATACACCTTTATTCATTGTTTACAACCTTCTTGGTTCTAGTTATGAAAACGTATAGATTGGTTCCGGGTCCTCACGTTCATCCTTTGTCACGTACAACATTACTCTATCTCCCATTGATTTATTTAAATTTGATCCTATTGTCCGTTTCATCCTAGCCTTTTTCCTCAAACATACATACATACATATATATATATATATATATATATATATATATATATATATATATATATATATATATATATATTGATCCTCAATGGGTATACGTTTTCCTTGTCCAAGTTTTTCTCCGCTTCATGATATCATAACCTTCTTTTCCTAATACTCGTGCTTACATAGTTGGTCGCGTTACCGCTATCCAACTTTAATTCCTAAGACAACCAATCTTGATTCTTTCTGTAGCGCTTGCAAGAAAACCCAATCCTGATTCTTTCTATAGCGCTTGCTACCTCAGTTTTGACATACATCACAATCAATATTTTTAACATGTCGTAACATCAATAATAAGGGTATACATAATACTCGATGTAACCACTCATGACTTATCTTTTTATCGCTTTTCAACACCTTTTCTTGCAAGATATCTCGTTGCCATTTGATTTTGTCTTGAATTTGTGGCTCTAATACATCTCCCCTCTCTTTTTGCCTAGCTAGCCAGAGAATTCTAATTGTAAAGCTCATATGCTCCTAATTTCCCTCGGGCTATTCTGATTTCTCTTTTTTTTTTTTTTTTTTGTATGTCTAAATCTGTAGGTCTTCCTAGCATACCTTCCTACGCCCTAATTGTGAGTCCTGGCGACAGAACTTTACTTAAAAATCTTTACTCGTACTTGTACCCTGTCTCTTTGTCTAAAATAATCAACCTCACATCCTTTACTTTCCTGTAGCAACTGACTAAATCCTTGCAATATTTTATCTTCACTTGTGAACCTACTCTCTTCTCTCCTTACACATAAATCGATATCGCACCTAATTTCTCTATAGTCAAATAACTTTCACAACACCCGTCTAAAAAAAATATGGGGTGAAGCCTTCTTATAACGATTAGCTAGAAATACACCACATATTCCTAAGATTGATACAATCTCTACTTCCTTCGTCGGCCAGAAAACAATCATAATTGTAACCCAACTTACCTAACTATTTCTCATTCTTGAGTTCAAGGTCATCATTAATACCCGAAGTAACTTGGCAATAATGATTCTCAGAATAGTACCAACTATCAAATACTCAAAATCCACTTGAAGTCAAATGACTGGTGACTTCTAAATTCCAATGTAAACTCACTCCATATAGGAAAATTTGATAAAATGAGTCTGAGTGCCTGTCATCAACCCGTCCTGATCTTATGTGTGTGTATATATATATATATATATAAATTTCTAGAGTAAAACTTTCCCCTGCTCGTTAACTTCCTTTCCCTTATCAATATCTCTTTGTTATCTCTTACTCACCAATATATGAATCGTAATACTACATTTGAATTCTTAGTATCAACTTTCCCTATATCTTCAATATATCCCAATTCTCCGAAATCTCAAATGCACTCATTCCAACTCCTTTAATTACTAATCATTTTTCCCCTCCAGGATTCTTCCCTTAAATAAAATTAAAATCATTCTAAAACTTCTCTTTGAAAGCGTCTCATAATGGTTCATTCAATCATGACTTACCAAACATCCGATTGTCACATTTTCCCTTCTTTCTTTCTCTATAGCATAGACATTCAAACAATTCAATTTGTGAAAAGTTCGGCAGAGTTTCCTCTTTACTTCTTACTGCCTCATTCCTGCACACAGCCCAGAAAACACATCCAATGCCACACAGGGCGATCACAAATACTCGTAACATCTAGCTCGAGTTCTTATGTCAAATTCTATCAATATCAATAAGGCAAGAAACATACCTATCGGAGTAACAACTTCAATTCTCATCAATTACCTCATAGTGGAATAATCAACTGCTCATCCATAATCAAAACATTTACGATTAGAATCAGACACATCACATCCTATAATTTAGCTCTACGTCACGATCTAAGATGAGAATGAAGGGTCAATGGTTACTAAATGCCCTGCAGCCTCTTTTTTATAAGTGTGGCATACTTCACACCCATAAACAAGACTCTACTGGACACGGTTCGTAGACACTCCCTAGGACGAACTTCTCTGATACCACTTTTGTCACGACCTAACTAATGGGCCATAACGGGCACCCGGAGCAAAACCACCGAGCATCTCTGAACATACATCTCATAATCATTCCTGGGTGGACCATAAAGATAGCTCATGGATATCATAATCTGTAAGGACATAGATCACAACATAACAGTACATCTCTATATAATCTTCAACAATTATGCACATCGTCACCAGCCGACAAGGCTACTAAAATATTATACAACAATATGAACCGATAGGGTTGTGAAATGTCTAACTATACACACATGTCTACGAGCCTCTACATGGAATACAAGTGACCATAACGACTAATACCAAATAGACTGCAGCTCCGAAGAAAGTGGAATGCTCCTGAGAATCCGCTGATGAAACTTCTAGGGGTCAGATTCATCTATCTGTCTACCTGCGGGCATGAACGCAGTGTCCACAAGAAAGGACATCAGTACGAGCAATGTACCGAGTATGTAAGGCATGAATAACAACATAATAAGAAATATAGAACATAACGGGAGATAAAAATAACCTGTACATCTGATTGCCTCATAAGGCAAAAACTATGCATGCTTAGCTTTCAAAAGAAAACATTTCTCATATACATATATAACATAATCATTAGCCCGCATCCGGGCCTCCGGTATCCAGGGTAACTATCTCACAACGCCCACTAGTGGTGCTGCTCGGCCATATAGGCACGGTGTTACTATCATTATCCATAGCCGCCCACCATAGTGTCTTTGCCGTATAGGCACGAGCTTTAATATCATACATCAAGCATGCATGAGAGCCCAACTAAAAGCTACGACTCTATCGGAGTGACGTAAGGTCGGTAACCTCCGATTTATGTTATGGAATAATCATCATTTCTATATCACACCTCAAAGGAAAAATTCATAAGGTGAGATCAACAAGAATGAGCAATTCAAGAAAATCATGAAATAAACTCCATAATCGCATAATAGCATTAAAATCATAAGCTTTGGAATTTCTAGAAATGGGATCATCATCATCATGTTCATCATAGAAAACATCTCATCTTTAGTATCATAAGAAGCTTTTAAGAATCATCAAATTCTAACTTTTTGAAGTAAGAAGGTTATGGAAACAAGTATGGAATCATAACATAGGAATCATGCCTTTAGAAAGAAAGGGTTTAGCCTTACATACCTTTCTGGTCTCCTATTACTTAATGCTTATCCAAGCTCGTAAATCTACATTCAAGAGAATTAATACCACTTTTAGGCTTATCGTCATATGCTTATCTTAAGTCTTCAAATTAATTCCTTTTAAAATCTGCTGAAATTCCGGCACATTCTCCCCTGTTTATATCCCTAGCCCGAAATCACAATACCAACAAAACAACAAGAATAGCAATACTAATATCAAAAACATTATCAACAACACCAATATACTCCATAAAACATCCCACACGATGTTTGTCCTAATTTCTCAACCAACCATAACAATATCCACAATGCCATAATCAATGAATTATATTCAATTTAATGTCAAATTAATCCAAAATCTCCTTTCAAATTCATTCCATAGTCATCATCTTCACTTTAATACTTTGCAAGTTCTCTACTATGATTCTCTTCTTCTATAGGACTTGCTAAACCTTGAAATCAACTTAACCATGAGAAATAGGATGAAGAACATACTTTACACTCGAAGAACTTCACCTCACTCAACTTCTTCCAAGACCAAATTTATCACAACATTAAATAGAGACAATAACAATCCTTCTCCATGAATTAGCTTGGGTTTTTGGAGTTTGATCCCATTTTGTGATGGTGTAGGATGTTTTGGAATGGTGGAGAACCTTCAAGAACACTCTTATAATGGAGAGAGAAGTGTGGAGGATTCTAGAGAGGTGTGGAGATGTTAGGAGAGTGCTGCAGGTTTTTGGAGTTGAAGAAAAATTAATAAAATAAAGTGTAGAGGCCCTTTTATAGGTTCCAAACTCGGATTGGGCAGGGTCAAAACATAAGTGGGCTTTTAAGTTAACTTTTCGGATTTTCCGCCCAGGTTCGGGTTCCTCTGACTATCCATTTTAAAATGCCCGTAACTCCCTACTCCGATGTCGTATTGATGAAAGGTTTGTTGCATTGGAAACTAGACTCGATGAAATTTATTTTAGGCTCTTGAAACACCTCAAAACTCCTGATATACCTGGAGATATACCCCTCCAAAATTGACCTAAAATTCTGCCAACTTTTTTCAAATTTTTGACAAACTTATTTTCTTCGATTTGCTTGGTCCCGGAATCTTCCAAAACTCTCCATACATGATATTTATCATTAATCATACTTGATAATAGTCATGTCCTTTGGTTCCAAGGTTGTCCTTCTCGGTTACGACTTACGAGATCGTAATTCATCCTGTACTTCATTGTTACATACTTCCCATGGCTTGTACCTTCCAAAACTTCATGGGACATCTTTGATACTCCATTAATACGGTGAAGTACGTAGCATGATCATGCTCTAAAAGGGCGAGGTGTAACACTTTCGAAATGACCGTTTTACCCTTATGGGCCCGTTTCCCCTTTCCCAATAGTTGAATTTGACCCAAACAATAAGTATAGCAATATGGGTGTTTTTATTCATAATTTTTAATATATAATTTGAATATGATTAGACTTTAAGTATTTGGAGGAGCAACGAAAGGGCATGGAAAAAATTTGATTATTCGTGGTTCCTGCTCGGCTACCAAGTAGGTTACGGTTTACCTTATAGTTAGACTTCGGTTAGCAAGGAATTTTTAGAGCTAATGATTGTTGGAGAAAGCATGTTTCACCTTCGGGTATAAAGTTGGGATGGATTACTTAGGTTGGTACTGTTGTTTGATTGTGGCTTGTTGCCTTATTGTGATTTATTGGCTTGTTGCCCGTTTGTGATACTAGACTTGATATTGATAGATCCTCGTGATATGTGTCCATGTGTGGCACCGTTGACATCGTTAAATTCTCGTGATATGTGTCCATGTGTGGCATCGTTGATATTGATAGATTCTTGTGATAGGTGTCCATGTGTGGCACGATTTGGCATTGATATACTCTTGTTAACATTGATATCATCCATGCATTCATACTTATACATTGGGATAGGGTTGCGCACCGCAACATATAAATTGGACCGGGTTGCCCGTTTCGCAACATATATTGGATCGGGTTGCATGTTTCGCAACAAATATTTGATCGAGTTATGCGCCATAACAGGTACATGGACTTCGCGAGTCCCCCATGGTTCATGAATACCAGGAGTGGAGGTATTCTGCCTGGAGCATGTGTGTATCATTGCATTGCATTGCATTCTTATTTATATATTTGTATTGTTGGATTTGGATTAGGTGCTTGTACTTGTGATGATATTCGGACATGGTGATTTATACTTGTGGAAGCATTTGGACTGGGTATTCTGTACTTATGGTGACATTTGGACTTGGTATTTAGTTGTAGTGATTCTATTCTTAGATAGTGTTGTTGTGCTTGTTGTGAGCATGTCTACCTTTCATTCTTTTACTTATATATATGTTAGCTAACTGTTATCGGCCTATGATGCCTACTCAGTACGTGTTGTTGTACTAATTCTACCTTGTTGTATTCTTTTATGAGTGCAGAGTACGTGCCTGGATTGACTTTTTCCCCTCGAGACTGACTTCGAGGCAT
>NW_026715001.1:0-30000 GCF_029784015.1 Lycium ferocissimum | reverse complement strand
TAAAAGGAAGATCATACCTTATATTTGAAGAAATTTGACTCACACAATCTTGTTTTTAAACCAATTCCACCACAACTTCAACTAAAAGCAAGGACCTTCATCTTTCATGAACTAGCTTAGATTTTCACTTGAAGTAGCTTTTTTTTTTTTGAGAAACTGGTACTGATTTTCACTTGAAGTAACTTAGGATGATTAGAAATGGTTGGGAGAGTCTAGAAGGGTCTGATTTTTGGGTGGAAATAATGACCCAAGTCATGGTCCTTTTAATTTATAACAAAGGGAAAAATTTCCACCGCCTTGCACGTCGACGGTCAATTTGATAGACCGTCGATCCACTCAATGGTTCATCCTGCTGCACCATCGTTGTGCAGCCTTGTCAGAGGCTATGGTGACTCGATGGTGGTTACTCAACGGGCCGTCATTCTACTCGACGGTCCCTTCTTCTACCCGTCGAGTTCCACAACCCTCAAACTTTCGATTCTATTTGTTTGACCTCTAATCCTTTCGTAACTTACAAGTCATGAGCTTAAATCTTTGAATACATAAAATATCCTACTCAACATCATTTTAAGCTTGGAGACAACTCTCAGTATTCGAGACCAATGCGACTAGTACACTAAGAATTTTAATGTAACGAAAATGAGAGGCGTAACACTCTTCCCCCTTTAAAAACATTCATCCTCGAATGTTAAATTCTTAGGGGTTTTACAGAAATTTTGGCAGAGTCTCCCCTGTAACTATACCACTACCATCCTATCACAACAACCCAAGATATACAATTCCTTAAAGGGCCATAACAAACAATGGCAATAATGGCCTCACACAACAAGAAATTGCAAAAAGAAAACATTATGCACTTGAAGACAATGGTGTCTCTGTTAGAACCTCCTCTGCAAGTGGAAACAAATGCGGATGCCTAGATCTCATATCTTCTTCAACTTCCCAAGTCATTTCCTCAACATTTATGTTCCTCCAAAGGACCTTAACCGATGCTACATCTTTATTTCTCAATCTTCGAACTTGTCTGTCTAGAATGGCAATGGGAACCTCTTCATATGATAGCTGCTCGGTAACCTGAACATTATCTACGGGTACGACTCTGGAAGGATATCCAATGCACTTACAAAGCATGGATACATGGAAGACTGGATGGGCTGATTCCAAATCTGGAGGCAAATCTAACTCATAGGCCACCTGGGCCACTCTACGTGCAATCCTGTAAGGTCCAATATACCGAGGACTAAGCTTACCCTTCTTGCCAAATCTCATGATGAATTTCATGGGTGATACCTTCAGGAATACCCAGTCATCAATCTGAAATTCTAAATCTCACCGGCGGTTATCTGTATAAGACTTATGATCGGCCTGGGGGCGCCAATAATCGATCCTGAATAAGTTTGACCTTGTCCACCGTTTGTTGGATCAAATCTGGTCCTACTAACATAGTCTCCCCCACTTCGAACCATCCAATTGGTGATCTGCACTTCCGCCCATATAGAACCTTATACGAGGCCATCTAGATACTAGAATGATAATTATTATTATATGCAAACTCAATAAGTGGCAAATGATCATCCCATCTACCTCTGAAGTCTAACACACATGCCCTTAACATATCTTCAAGGGTCTGATAGTACGCTCAGCCTGTCCATCTGTCTAGGGATGAATGCGGTGCTAAGACTCACCTAAGTCCCCAAACCTTTCTTGAAAGACCTCCAGAAATTTTCTATAAACTGCGCGCCCCTATGGAGATGATAGATACCGGAACACCATGGAGTCAGACTATTTCCTTTATATAAATCTTCGCGTAATCCTCGGCTGAGTAAGTAGTCCTGACTGGCAGAAAATGGGCTGATTTAGTATGTCTATCAACAATCACCCATATGGAATCATAGTTATGCTGAGAACGAGGAAAGCCTGTAATGAAATCCATATTAATTACCTCCCATTTCCACATTGGAATTTCCATAGCTTGCAATAACCTACCGGGTTTCTGATGTTCAATCTTCACCTATTGGCAATTAGGACACTGGGCCACGAACTTTGCTATGTCACTTTTCATTCCATCCCACCAATAGATTTCTTTAATACCATGATACATCTTCGTCATCCCCGAATGAATAAAATAACGGGAACAGTGAGCCTCCCTCATAATCAGAAGACAAAATCCTGCAACATCAGGAACACATAGTCTGCCTTGGTATCTTAGAACTCCACTGCAGAAATCTCGAAGGGTGACTTTTTCTTTTAAGGAGCTGTGTCTCTATAATGAACTAACATGGGATCCTTGTACTGGCACTCCTTCACCTCAGCTACTGAAGATGAAACTGCTGCATCATGAATAGAAACTCCTGGATCGCCCGACTCCAATAATCAAACTCCTAGGCTAGCTAACTGTTGAAGCCCATGAACAATCTCCCTATTCTTTGGTTGACATCACATAAAGTACCCATGGATTCGTGGCTAAGAG
This sequence comes from Lycium ferocissimum, assembly GCF_029784015.1. NCBI lineage: Eukaryota > Viridiplantae > Streptophyta > Magnoliopsida > Solanales > Solanaceae > Lycium > Lycium ferocissimum. The sequence continues at coordinate 27,530 of NW_026715001.1, read as the reverse complement.
AATCGGCCACTATGTTCGCCTTTCTAGGATGATATAAGATACTAACATCATAATCTTTTAATAACTCTAACCATCGCCTCTACCGCAAATTCAACTCCTTCTACTTGAAAATATATTAGAGGCTCTTATGGTCTGTATAAATATCTACATGAACACTATACAAGTAATGCCTCCACATCTTCAATGCATGAATCATCGCGGCTAACTCTAGATCATATGTTGGATAGTTCTTCTCGTGTTTCCGAAACTACCTTGAAGCATAAGAAATCACTTTACCATGCTGCATCAACATACAACCTAGCCCAACACCTGAGCTTCACAATAAATAACATAGCCCTCTGATCCTTCTGGAAGTGTCAGAACATGGGTCGAAGTCAATATGTTCTTCAACTCCTGAAAACTTTGCTCACAAGCATCAGTCTACTGGAACTTAGCTGATTTCTGAGTTAGCTTTGTCAGTGGTGCAGAAACAGAAGAAAAACTTTCTACGAATCTCCTGTAATAGCCTGCCACACCCAGGAAACTACGAACCTCCGTAGTAGTTGTGGGTCTCGATGATCTCCATGCCAAATCTTCGGGTTAGAAATGATGTGCCTGAGAAAAGTCACAGAATTCAATCATAACTCACATTTAAAGAATTTTGCGTATAACTTACAATCTTGGAGAACTTTAAAAATGTAAATGATGCATGCTCCGAGAAAAGTATACTAGAATTCAACCATAACTCACATTTAAAGAATTTTGCGTATAACTTACAATCTTGGAGAACTTTAAGAACAGCGTGTAAATGACCATATCTAGTTCAGAAAGCCGTCTTCGGGATTTCTTTCTCCCTGACCCTCACCCGGTGATACCGTGATCTTAAATATATCTATGAAAACTATTTAGCACCTTACAATTGATCAAATAAATCATCAATTCTCGAAAGTGGATATTTGTTCTTTATTGTCACCTTATTCAGTTGCCTGTAGTCGATATACATCCGTAACGATCCATTCTTTTTTCTTACAACCAACACAGGTGCTCCTTGCGGCGACGAACTAGGCCTGATAAAGCCTTTTTCAAGCAAATCCTTCAGTTGCTCCTTCAACTCCCTCAATTCTGCAGGTGCCATTCTATAAGGAGGGATAGATATTGGCTTAGTATCTGGTAATATGTCGATGGCAAAATCAATCTCCTACTCTGGTGGAAGACCTGGAAGCTCATTCAGAAATACATCTGGAAACTCATTGAATACTAGAACAGACTGAAGGGTCGGCGACTTCTCTTCTATATCCTGAACCCGTACTAGATGATAATTGCAACCCTTAGAAATTATCTTCCTTGCCTTGAGATAGGAAATAAACCTACCTTTCAGTGATGCTGTATTACCCTTCCACTCTAGAACTCGCTCTCCTGAAAACTTAAATTGAACCATCTTCATCCTACAATCAACATTAACATAACAAGAAGCCAACCAATCCATACCCATAATTACATCAAAGTCGATCATATCCAACTCAATCAAATATGCCATAGTATGATGATAACAGACTATAACCACATGATTTCTATATACCTGTCTAGCTATCACCGGATCGCCAACGGGTATGGACACCTCGAAGGTTTTAATTAACTCGGGTTTCATCCCAAACTGACCAGCAATAAAAGGAGTAACATAAGATAATGTAGAACCTGGATTAATTAACGCATATACATCGTGAGAAGACACTAATAGCATACCTGTCACAACGTCGGGTGAAGACTTAAGATCCTGTCGACCCACTAATGCATAAACGCGGTTCTGAGGGCTACTCGAACTGGTGCTCCACCTCTACCTCTTTCACGACATGCTGGAGTCTGAGAAGTCTACCCAGGAGGGGGTACGGATGACGAAGAACCGGTACATCGCCTGTCGGTGAACACGCACGCCACACCTCTCGAGGACAATCTCCTGTCGCGTGATGCAGCCGACCAAAGGAGCAAAAACATTTATTATCACCCCCGGGTACTCGCGGTAAAAATGGCCTTTTCCCACGAACCAATTTGATTTTTTGGGGAAGGGGAAACCCCGGGAAAGGGGCCCAAAATGATGGGGCTATCAAACCCGGTCTGGGAAAAGGGGCCGGGGTTGGCTGGCCAAAAAAAGGCCAGGGGCCGGGGGGTTTCTTTTCGGGCCACCTCGGGCTAACTATCAAAACTCGGGGATCCCGGTTTTATTCTTTATTGTCACCTTGTCAGTGCACGTAGTCAATCTAATCAAGTAATGAGCCATCTTTCTTTGTTACAAACAACGGTGCTCCCCGAGATGAGCTAGGCTTTGATAAAGCCTTTTTCAAGCAAATCCTTCGGTTAACTCCTTGACTCTCTCAGTGCTGCGGAGTGCCATTCTATAAGAAAGAATAGATATTAGCAAAGTATCAGGTAATAGATCAATCGTAAAGTCAATCTCTAGCTCTAATGGAGGACTTGGAAGCTCGTCCGGAAATACATATGGAAACTCATTAACTACTGGAATAGGTTGAAGAGTCGACAGCTTCTCTTCTCTATCCTCAACCCAGACTAAATGATACATGCAACCTTTAGCAATCATCTTCCTTGCCTTGCGATAGGAAATGAACCTACCTTTCCGGCGATGCCATATTGCCACTTCCACCTTTCTGAAATGGCTCTCGCAGGAGGCGAAATTGAACCATCTTTTGCTCTGCCGATCAGCAGTAGCATGTGAGAAGCTTGACAAATTCGTACCCTTAATTATATCAAAGTCAATCATATCTGACTCAATTAAAATACTTGCTATAGTATGATGATCCTGGAGACTATGACCACACAATTTTCATATACTGAGTCTAGCTATTGGATCGCGACGGGTAACAGAACGCCTCAAAGGTTTGATCGACTCGGGTTTCACCCTAAATGGACTAGCAACAAAAGAAGTAACATATGAAAATGTACAACCAGGTTCAGTCAATGCATATACATCACGAGAAGACACTGATAATATACTTGTCGCAACATTGGGTGAAAACTCATGGTCGGTCTTAATGCATGAGCCGAAGTTACGGGGACCCGCTCGTGGGTGCTCACCTCTGCCTGCACCACGGCCAGGGCGGGTCTAAAAGAGTCGACCGGGAGGATACGGATGACGAAGAACTATTGCAGACCACAATGGGGCGGTCCACCCCCTCCACCATATCTCAAGGAACAATCCCGCATAATATGTCCTGGCTGACCATATGTATAACAAACATTTAGACCCCCGAACTACCTTTGGATGCAAGCTTACCGCAACGGGTACATCATGGTAAAGATGACTATCGATTGGAACCACTCGTCCCCGGGAACTAAAACCTGAAACTGGGGCGGCTCTCAAAACGAGCGGGTCTATCGAGCACGGGTCTGAAGCTGACAGAGGAGCACTAGAGTGGCGAATGTGGTGAGCAACAGGAGTACTTATCTTGGACCACCTCTGAACTCACTATTGAACCCTGAAGATCTTACCCTCTTATTAAAGGCCCCTATGTGCTCATGCTCAACCCACTCATTTGCTGGTTGAGCTCCTCGGAAGTACGGCCAGGTGCGCACGAGATACGGAAAATATGCATACACAGGTGAAGTGAGGCGGGATCGAGCAATCATCGATCAAATGTGGCCCCGATCCACTCGCAAATCGGCGAATACGATCTCCCGTAGTAGCTACCATAGGCGGAGCATGCCAAGCCAATGAATTAAAATGAAGACTATTCTCCCAGAGCACTCGTATTCACTTGTCCTGTGTTCAAAAACCTATCGGCTGCGGTGGTTAGTTGCAAAGGCGGCGAATAATGTCGAAGGAACGGGTACGAGGGCTCACACTTGCATGAATGGAGGCGCAATAACCCCTACGAAGGCATTCAGGTATCATACCAATGAACGGCCATATCTCGTAACCTGTAAGAAGCCAACTCTACTAACTCAGTATCTGAAGCATGCATCACCGATAACGTCCTCAGCATCCCATCGATAAAATTCTATGGGTCCTTATCTTGTTTTGACCCAAAGAATTCTAGAAGGTCTAAATTAATAAAATCACGAACTCTAGCACTGACAGCCCTATCGCCATGACCCGAACCTTGTCGTTCGGCTGACTACTAGGCGGGTCGATATACGAATAACTCTCTCGTCTCACCTTTCGAGCATCTGGATGAGAAGCCCAAGAAGTCTTTGGAGCCATAGTTGGAGCTCCTCTATGCTCCTCTGGAGCGGGCGGAGTATGGGAGGTCCGAGATGGAACCTCGTTCTAGAACTAGCCCTCCTCATAATCCATAGACGGTATCCGTCTAGTCCTCCTACCTGCCACTGACTTGCCCTTATGGGCGGATGATGCTTTCCTCATCACAGGCATCGCAAAAATCATAGCAAATTGTCAGAAAAGGGGAATCCTTATAACATGGCTCTATCGCACAATCTAAGATAGGAAAGAAAGGTCAATCATTCCTAAATGCCTTGCAGCGTCCTATTTATAAGTGAGGTGCACTTCACACCAATAAATAAGCTCTACTGTACATGGCTCGTAGACAAACCCTAGGACGAACTGCTCTGATGCCATGACGGGCACCTACCATTCCCATCTTGGTAGGCGAACCCGCCACCAAAACAAAACAATTGCAAGTAAAGAATGAGATTCATTTTCCTTCAAGAAATATTATAATCAACAACGGAAATCAAACCAATGTATTTATCCAAATAGCGGAAGTGTTTACAACAATTAAATAATTATAATGACTCGTTCCGGCGCGCGTACGAGGACTGGTACAAGAGAGACTAAGGCGAGCCGGAATACAATAATAACTTAAGACCCAACCTCTAAATGTGGAATGTAAGGATGAAGGCACTTGAAGATAGGCAGGTGCATCTTCGAGAAACTCAGGCGATCAATTTCACAAAAAACTCCACACGCGTATAGCAAAAGGTAGTGTCGGTGCGACACTAGTGCGGTAAGCATCATCGTAGATAATAGTAAGAAGAACATATCAATAAAAGATCTCACAAATAAGCACGGTAGGTAAAACTAGGTCAACAGTGCACATTACCTACCGCTCGCCGCAACAGTGAAGATTTTACCCTCTTTTATATCATCTAACATATAATAGACAATTCAACTCAAGTATCACAATTCAACTGCCATTACACTATCCACTCTTAGTATCGGGAAGTAAGCTCATCATGCTGATATTCATTATTTGCCTAAATTTAGGAAACCAAAATATACTACTAAACTAACGTAAGCAACAAAAGTAATTCAAGATCATGGCCTGTGGGCGTAGCAACTAAGCCCAACCGTGTCAAGTCTCAAATACTCAATCCGAATCCGTATATCACAAATACATCACAAGAATATCACAATAGAAATGAAATAATGTATGGAATGTGAATGCAATGCAATGTTTTGTACACATGTACTCCGGACGAAAATCTCCATGTCTCGGTAACCTGACCCATGGGGGACTGTTGAGAATCCATGTCATTTACTTCACGATTTCGAAAAAAATGCAGGAGCGATACGTATGCCTGACCTCGATTTCGGGACAACCGTAGGATATCGGTCTCGCGCGACTCTCGTCAGTAAGACGACTCATCGCGGTGTTTCGTTAAGTATCATCAATGTATCGAGCGAGTATATCGCCAAAGATGAGAATACGTACAGGCCCCATGAGTTCAATGTCAATAATCATATCAATATCACAAGTACCACGCATAGGCACACCAACAATATCATGAAAAGGCTACACAATAAACCATAATAGAACACTATCCTCGTATCAAACGTCAACGGGTAAGATACCACAATATCACGATCAAGATATATCGATAGACTCCGATAACCAATATGGACAAAGTCACATAACAATATCACCTCATTCCTTTACTGCCTAACAACATCAATACATGACACGTGCACTTTCTACTTACAAAGTCACAACTAACATCCAGTCTAGAATCATTTCACATGCTTTGGAACATTCTATCCATTTCAATACCAAATAAGATTCATTATTAAATAGCACAAGACATGTTATGCACATCATATGGGACCTCCTCATCAAGGGGCATAGTAAACTAGGTACCGAACAACTAATCTTCCAAGTCACATAAAGTCCACCAATTGAACTTTACTATGCCCCTTGCGGGTTTTCTCGAAATTCACCGTAATGACGAAACGGGTCGATACATCAGATACCAATTGAACAACCGTTCATCCTCGAACGGCAAGGGAATGAATATGCATGGATGGGTAACTTATTTTACAGCCAGGATCATAAATTGTACGTCCATAACTTTATATCTAGAACTCAACGAAAAAGAAATAGAATGAAAAACGTAGCCGCGGAACTTTTCATGACGTAGCGTAATCAAATATAACTCAAACAGAAAATTAACCGGTTTTATACTAGATCATCCTGGCTTAGCGTACCCAACACTATACTCGTAATTTACAACCGACTTTTACAAATCGAACTCTAACTACGAATAGATAGGAATCGCTGGATTACATACGTTTCCCAAAATAATATAACAAGAAGAACTCAAAGATAGTGAGCAAATAACTTGAGGTCCATTATGCGGGTGTAAAGCTCGAAGTACCTTGAAACTTATTAAGAATCTAGGGACATAGATTTGGTCTGGCCGCTACAGCGACTATCACAGCGCCGTGGCGACGCAGTTATGGTAGTAAGGGAATCGTTACGGCGGTAAGAACAAGATTATAAAGATGCAGCTATAGCAGCATAGAAGACCACTATAACGCTATCACAGCGGCGGTAAAGTTGCCGCTACAGCGGTAATTGCTGAGAAAGAAAATTAAAGAGGTAGTAGCCTCTCCCCTTTCACTTCCCACTACTCCCACGCACGAAAAATCTCTTCATATTCCTCAACACTTCAACTCCCACTCCTAATCTACACCAAATAGAACTTTTCCTCACCCTTAACTGTCACACTCTTAATCCGATAGGGTGTGATGGGCACCCGACCCTTACCTAGGGCCGAGCGAACCCGCTGACACTCGTGACCCTCATAATTATATTGGGCCCTCATAGCATAACATAAGTACATAATGAAAGATTTTCGGAAAACAAACTTACTTTTCATCTTTTTCAAATCAAATAAAACCTGTAATCATATAAAACCCGTAAAATAATACATCACAATACATCGGCTTAGGGAGCCGCTTACAAAAGCACGACATACTACATACGCGACACTGTCTGCAAAGTCTCTAACATGGAACATGAATCCATATCATAGTGCTCAGACTCGGCAGCACGCCGGAGAAAATGGAGCTCGCCAATCCCACTGGAACATCATCTGCTAATATCTTCAACTCGTCTGGGTGTACCTGCGTGGCATGAAACGCAGCCCCCGAAGAAAGAGAGTCAGTACGGAATATGTATTGAGTATGTAAACCATGAAATACAATAAGTGGGATCATACTGAAGTAGTGAGTACAGGAAATCATGAAACTTGCCTTTGAAAACGTTTGTCATGCATATCAAATCATATAATCATCATGTAAGTCCGGCCCTCACCGTGAGGGGCTCGGTAGGTAAAATCATCATACTCATATACATATAACGTGCCCCCGGCCCTCTAGTGAGGGACGCGGTAAGTAAAATCATGTCATCGTCATGCATGCACATATACATATACCGTACTCGGCCCTACAGTGAGGGACTCGGTGAATATACCATCGCATACCGTGCCCCGCTTTCGGGACTCGGTATGCCATCCTCGCCACCACCTCCATATAATCATGTCATCATCCCGTCATACTCGGTGATATATATATCATATCGTGCCCGACCCCTCAGTGAGGGACGCGGTGAACAATGCAATGGATATGTGCACGAATACATACCCGACCGGGACTCGGTGAAAGACATATTGAGCTTGCACGAGCGAGTAGTGACAAACACATAAATCTTTCCATGGACTCGATGAAGTAATCTCATCGGAACGTCATTTGAAAGTCGGACGTTAGTTATATCAAATAGCTTTCGGACATTACTCATCATACATGTCATATATCATAGCATATCAAAGTGTCATAGCGATCATAGCCATACATCAAATCAATCCGAGTCCGCCTCGGAAAGTTACGAACATTATTCATTTTAGAACTTTCTACGAACAAATCGAAGCGATCCGAGCCTTTTTGTGAAAGTTACGGGCGTTCGTAGTTTCGGAATCGTTTAGGAAACAAACTCTTTTTGAAAACAAACTCTTTTGCAATCTTTGAAATCCATTCATGCGAAAAACATAAAGGCCATAATTTGACTACATTAAGCATATGAATATCAAGAAACAAATATGGATCATAAACATGCTCGGACCAAGAGTAGAATTACCTCGGGATACGTGTCATAACTTACTTTTCACTAAGACATGCCAAAAGAAAGAAGGTGAAGCTTACATACCTTAGCCGCTTCCTAAGCTAATCCGAACTTGCGTCTCGACTTCTCACAATCTACAATAATGTCGTTAGGTATCAACCATTAGTCATAACACTTAAGAATCCAACTCCAATTTAACGCATTGTCTACAAAAATTTGGGCAAAGATTTCCCCTATAACTTTAACATCCCCGAGAATTCAACTCGCCAAATCACAACAACCAAACCAACAACCATACCAACAATATCCATAAGTGATTCAAAACGCATTCTAACATCAATAATTCCTTTCTACACAATTCGACAACATTTCATTTATATTCAAATATACTACATATGATCAATTCAATAACAATGCTCTATAGTTCAAATACCAATCCAAGGTCATTCAATTAAGATTCAAGAACATTTCAAACAATCCGCTCAATGATCAAACAAGCCAAACCAATACATGCTTTTCACCCGAAACCATTCCAATTCAACAAGAACACTACCAACACCTTTCTTCTTCTTCTACATTCATATATTATGTCAACAATACATGCGTTTACAACTTTATTTTCATAAATTCAAGAAACCATATTAATATCACATTATCGTCCAATTCAGCCCACACGATTATGACCTTAACTTGGACCATTAAAACTTCATTTTACATCATAGAATTCACAACGACGACAACCAAAATACTACATAAAATTTGCCCATCATGTTCAACCAAAACAGCCCCTACACGGCCAAGTCTTCAACATACATAATTCCATGAAGTCCATTCATTTCTACACATTTTACCACACACACAACCATCCATAATACACAATCCAAACATGCTAAATAAATTAATCCTTCACTCCTATATAACCTCACATATACACGGCACACATAACATACCACAACTTCATGAATTTCATTCATCTTCCCACTCCACAACACACACAAACATCCATAACATATGAAAAGAGGATTGAACCTTACCTTTTTCCATTCAACATCTTCGTTGACTAGGCTTGTGTATGGCGAGAACGAACGATTTGCTTGTTCCAACAACTACTCCACGTTGACGAGGGCCTTCTAATGAGTAGAGAGACTTCTAATGAGACGAGGGCCTCCATGATCAAGATTGAGGGGCAAGCTTCGACCAGCCCCTTGGCCGAGCTCCCTCTCTTTCTTTTCTTTCCTTTTTCTTGAATTTTCTAGACTTGCCAAATGATGAAGTGTGTCTAATATTTTCATCACTTATACATATATATATATATATATATATAAGTGGTGGCACATGGCCATGCACATGGCCGGCCCCCTTTCTTTTTTTTTTTCTCCAATTTTCTTCAATTTTCTAGAAATTTCTTTAAGTTGTAAAAGATGAATAACTCCTTGACTTGCTCAACCCTTGACCACATATGCATGTCTTGCAATATAAGATAAGCACATATCCCCTTTAATGGCTTAAATTAATTGGCCAACCATGGGTGGGGCCATGCCAACATGGACTCCACCTTGGCCATTTCATGAAATCATTTTTCCAACTTTTAGCCTCCATTTCTCCTTATCCCAATTTTGCCCTTAATACTCCATACCAATAAAAAGGATGAATACGCAACTTATACATTCTTAAAAAAAATTATAACCTTGTCCTTAACTTCCCGCCATTAACTCGGAATATTCAAATGTACAAAATGCGAGGTATAACAATCCATTCCTACACTCTACAACATACACAAACCATCCATAACATATAAAAAAGAGGATTGAACCTTACCTTTTCCACTTAGTTCTTCACTTGGCTAGGGTTGATGCTTTGCAAGAATGAATGGTTTGCTTGTTCCAACAAGCACTCCACGTTAATAAGGACCTTCCAATGAGTGGAAAAGCTAGAAGAAAATATTTTTTTGATCAATTTTTCATGGGATTATTTTCGGCTAGGCTTGGCCGAATGGGGCTCCTTTTTTTTCTCCAAGCTTCTTCAAGCTTCTAAGGGGTGAAGATGATGAATATAATTATTTGGTCATCCTTCACCTACATATATTATTCATCCATGTGTACATGGACCACCCAGATGGCTTGGATGAATTAAATTTGCCAAGCCATGGGTGGGAACCACCCATAAGCCACACGGCCACATTGTGGCTTGTTTCATGAAATGTCAACTTTCCATAATTAACTTTTAACCCCAAATTTTCCTTAATATTCCATACCAATAAAATCATAGCAACTTGTGCCTTAAAACGAAACCGGAGGTTAAAAGTCTCTACCTCGTATTCCGAAATAGTCTTGTCCTTAACTTATCGTAGTTAACTCGGAATGTCCCAATGTACAAAATACAAGGCATAACATCCTCCCCCCCCCCCCCCTTTAGAACATTCGTCCTTGAATGTTAAACTCGGTCTAATGGGGTCTTATAAGCATCCAAGGAGAGTCTCTTTTCTGAAATATCACATACGGTCATCATTCATCAATCAACATGACCAATTAAGGAGTTTAGGTGGGGATACTTATTCCTCATCTCTTTTTCAACTTCCCAGGTCATATCCTCCCTCTTCATTGTTCTTTATACAACATCTTAACGGAAGCCCCACGTCTTTAGTACGCAACCTTCTCACCCCTTTTGACAATCCGGTATGATTTACACCACCCCATAGGATAAATCCTCATATGTGTACCGGATATCATTTATGAGAAATATTCATCCCTAAGGGTCGCCTATACATTTACGAAGCATTAACATGTAGAAGACTGGATGCATGCCTCTAATTTAGGTGGTAGGTCTAATTCATAGGTAACCTTGCCTACCTTACGATCTGGTAAGGCCTAATGTATCTCGGGCTCAGCTTTCCCCGACTTTTGCCGAATCTCCCCGACACCCTTCATGGGTGGCACTTTTAAACGTAACCCAATCGCCATTCTGGAACTCTAAGTATCGACGTCGATTATTTGCATATAATTTTTGTCATCTCTGAGCTGCTAATAACCGTTAGACCAAAATTTTTCGTACCAAACCTTGCCCAACTTTCCTTTAAAGGCTCGGAAGTCTAATCCCTTAGTCCACTGGTCTCCCCGAATCTTCTTATGGCCTGCTATGCGAACCCGGACTCTTGTGATCGTAACACAAGTACCTATGATCTTGCATCTTCTCGACCATAACTCCAATGTCTGTACTTGAATAGCTGATACCCAGCGAATCTCAATGTTCAAAAATTTCGGGTGTAACATCTTCGTTTATCGATTTGCTTAATCGAGCCTCAAAGCATAGGTCGATCTCTCTTCTCATTCTTCCTTAACTCTGTTATTGCCTGCAATCAATTTCTTTCACTTCTTTGCCCTTATGTACTCGATCGGAATTCAACTAGTATCCCGCTCTCGTTCTGATTTTTATCCCCATTATTATAGTCTTGGCTTATCATGCCATAACTATCCATCGTCCTACCGTATTCTTTTTTTTTTTTTGTTCCTTGTTCCCTTGTTATTGGGCAACTACCTTGCTCGTATGTGGCGCACTCTTGCGTTCATCTCTTCAGTACCATCTCGGCTATCCCTTTTATACCTGTTGCTCTTACCTCTTTATCACCATCCCTCTTAGTCATACATTCTAAATATCTATCCAACGGGGACCTATGCTAATAGGCATAGTGGCTGTGTTTCTTAAACTATTCCTCCCGGTTCCTTTCCAAGGCCGGTCACATCAATATCCAAAATATGTATATACATAATGGTTCTGCACCTTTCGCTATCCTTCACAGTACAGCTACACTCATGGCAACTCATAATTCAAGGTCAAACTAAATCCTTGGGCTCTTGCCACAACTTTTCCTTTAGCTTTCTGCCACAACTGTTTCTTTAACCTTTATCCCTCAATTCTTACAATACAACCCCAAAGCATAGGGCTACGGAAATTCTTACCCCCTTATGATTTTCTTACCACACAAGTATACGTGTCTTCGATTTCCTTGTATTGGCGATCGTTCCGTCAGTCATTATTCCTTGTTAGCTTTCCGGTTGGGCATAGCTTCACGTTGATGACTCATACGATTTCATAGCATATGCTCTCATGCTTAGATTAATTAGTGGCCCATAACTATTTTTCAATATCCGGCGAGCTCTCTTGTTTCCATTCATAGGAGCAGTGTTCTTCCTTTCCTTCAAAAATTTCCAAACTACTAACCGTTGTTCTTTTTATTACAATTGTCATTGCCATCCCAAGTGTCCTTTTGGGTTCGTCATCTTTTCTAGCACCCTTGGCGTGAAAATCCTTCTCGCTCTTTTCATTACCCTTAAGGGCATGTCGTCGATGAGAGCTTCAAATCATGATCTAGAAACATCGTAGTTCATATTGACGCGGAATTCTTGCTTGAATTATCCTCCCTACTTTCTTCCTATGTCTACCTTAGGGTACATTTATCGTCAATGCGTTCTACCTCTCTTTGATACTTTCCTGATATGCCGATATATTTCGAACTCTGGCCCCCGAGCTAATAAATTCCCCCTTTTGGAGTTTGGGAACGTCATAATTCCTTCCAAGTCCAATATGTTCTCCCCCCCTTATTAAGGAGGTCTTGATACACCAATAGCTTTCAACTGTCCATCATTTTCGGCAATTATCTGCCGCCCTTCACGACCTTCTCAAGGTCGGGTTCTCTTAGTGCATGGTTTGACTAGTCTGTCTTCTTGCTAGATACCATTCTGCGTCCAATCGAAATACTTGTAAGGGTTGGACCCCATTCCGATGCCTTCTTTTCTGTCTCCTCATATCTCGGTCCTTTATGGCTAATGATTTCCTGGACCCGCAAGTTAATAGGGTTAGCGAGATTCACCACCTCATTTATGAGGTCTTCGATTATACCTTACTCCTCGTCTCTCTTCCCGACTTTACTTGTAACATATCTAAAACTTCTTACCCTGAGTTCTTCTCCCGTGTATGGCTATATCGTCATTCTGGTCAATATTTCCATACCCTTTCATCCACTACTTGTTCTTTCGCCCGTCGTCTCTCTTGGAGGCTTTACTCACTCGTGTTTCTTACTTTTCACCTTGTCCGACATTTGATATCCTCACCTCCCATCCACGCACTTTCTTTCTTCTCCAAACACCATCGTATTAAAACTTTCCAAGCTTAACCTCTAGGGAAAATGGCATCAGTTTGCTTTGTAACATTTGTACATTGTTTTTTCCACTCGAACGTCGCTACCCTGTTCAATTAATGCCTTCCATATACCGTAACGTTGGTTACCGGGGTATACATACCCACTGATATAATCGTGTATGGGATACCATATGCATACCTATATATATATCTACTACCATCTCACTTACAAAATATTTCCAAACGCTGTTCAAACTCACCCTAATTCCAGAACTGTGACGCCCCCTTTTTCTCCTCACCGGTCTAATCTGCCCCGTCCTACGCGACCTCTTAAGGTGTCTCGCTCACTCCGCATACTCTAACTTCCCTTAGGCTACTCTAGCTTCTCATTTGCTTCCTATGTCCGAATTTATAAGACTTTTAGTATACTTTAGGTCACCCATCCCAAAATTTCTCTCACCCTCAAAGACGCTTACCTCGGAACTCTCGATGAAATACGATGCTTTAATGCTAGTCCGATAGCGTTCACCTCACCGCATGACCTTCATCACATAATCGGAGTAAGTTGAAGTCTTACCGTATTTCAAAACGCTCTCGTAACACACAATTACTATTTTAGCCTCTTTCAATCCTCGCATTCACTTTCCACCTATGGATACGATCGCTTTCCGTCCTAGACTTTCGTATTCCCCGATGGCGAACACACCTTAATCGCCGTTACTAAGTAACAATCACACACCGAATACACATACATCGAACAAATTCCAATAAGGACTATATACTTTCCGCAGGACGATCGGTCTCTAATCTGATCCGTGGTTTGTAAGGTGAAGGTACTCACTGCATCGTCGTCTCCTATCCGAATCCGAGGGATATAGATGGCCCGGCACCCCGGTTCATCGACAGCCGGATAGGGGCTGGAGTAACCGTAACACTCACCGACAGGCCGGTCTAACAACATTGCTCCACCATCGAGCAACCGGTGCGATCTCGAAGCCCTCCCCGGTGCCCCTGCCGAGTACCTCGTACTGACCGTGTCATAGTCGTCCCCCCTTCTCGGGTGGTCCTCCTCCCCCGGGAGTCAAAACTCCGAGGAATAGTCTCGGGATCCTCCGAGGGACCGCCCCCGATGTGAGTAACCCGGGCCCTCCCCGCCGGGGCCCCGGGGCCTCGAGGTCCCGAAGATACTCGGGGCCTTTCTTAGCACCCCCACTATCTCGAAGCCGGTCTCTTCATCTCCCCGTCAATCCGTACCTACTCCGGGCAGTGAGCGATCTTCCTAGACTCGGCTCTATCGCACGATCTAAGACAAGAAAGGTCACGATTCCCAAATGCCCCGCGCAGCCTCTCGCTATAAGTGTGGCCTATTTCACACCATAAACAAGACTCTCGCCGGGACACGGCCCGTAGACAACTTCGGGACGAACCGCTCTCGATACCACTTCGTCCACGACCCCCCCGAAGTAGTCGTGACTAGTGCCCGAGCCGGGCCCGTGCATACACCACAACTACAATCGACCATAGCAAACATAATAAGAACTTAAACATACAAAGAGAGGCACGGCGTCGCATATACACATATACATATCGCACATAAGCCTGGGAACATTCAAAACACAAACACAACTGAATAGTGACTACCCACAACCCACATATATGTCTACGGACCTCTAAGAGTAGTACCGTAATCATATGACGGGGACGGGCCCCGCCGGGGTACTTCGAATGGACATATACATATGTAACGGAAACGTACCAAAAATATAGGCTCGGAACAGCAGCGCTCCAAGATCGCGAGAACGTATATCCTAGGCCGACGAATCACCGTAGCTAGCGTGTCAGGCACGCGGGTACGAAACGCGGCCCGAAGAAGGGTCGATACGAAATATGTACCGAGCATGTAAGCAGAAACACGGTGAACAAGATCATATCGAAATGAGTATAGGACATTGGTATGGGACCGAAAAACCATAGAAAACTTGTCTTTGAAACATAAATCATGCGTGTCAAAATCATACTTAGCCCATTATGGGACCGAACGACATAAATAAATAATCATCATGTACATATACATGCATAACTTGTCCCGCCCCTCTGATGAGGGACTCGGTAAGTAAAATCATCATATAAACGTACATATAAGCGTGGTCCCGCCCTCTATCGAGGGACTCGGTGAATGAAGGTCATCATATGCCATCACGGCCATCCCCATATCATCACATCATATATATATATATATATATATATATATATATATATACGTGTCCCTACCCTCTGATGAGGACTCCGTGAACAATACGATGAAGTTGCACGAATGCGTTGTCCCCGGGACTCGATTGAAGGATGATATTACTGGCGGCCGGGCACGAGCAGAGTAGTGAGAAACCATGCGCGTAAATCATCACTTTAGACTCGATGGATAAGTAGACAAATCAACGCTCGAGTATCAAACGCATAGTCACAGAAATCAATGCTCAAGTATCAACGATAATCACGTTAAGTTCTTTGCGTAAAGTCGTTAGAACCAAACGCCGAAAAATCCTCGGGGGCCGGACTACGTATCGAAACCAATCCGAGCCCGCCTATGTAGGTTAGAGTTATTATTCGTTATGGGACCTACTACGAACGTTTCCGATAGAGCCCGTCTATGAAAGTTATGGCCGTTCGTAGTTACGGAATCCTTTAAGAACAAAACTTTACGCAACATTTGAAATCCAATCATACCAAAGACATAAGGACCATGAATTACTACTACATTAACAATGCCAATATTAAGCAGGTAAATAAGAATCGTAGACATGCTCGGATCGTAAGAGTAAGAGTTACCGAGGCTTGTATCATAGCCTACTTACAATTAAGACATGCCAAAGAAAGGTTAGGCTTTACATACCTCGTCCGGCCTCCTAAGCTAATCCAAACTTAAGTATCGGCTTCTCAAGATCTACAATAACGTCGTTAGACACCAAACGTTAGTCATAAGCACTTAGGAATCCAATTCCGAGCTAGCACTTATCTACAGAAATTTGGACAACATTTTCCCTGTAAATTCAACAACCCCGAGAATTCAACTCGGCCAAATCTTCAACAATAATACCAACAATCATATTAACAACATCAATAGGTAATTCAAAACGCATTCTAACGTTAGTAGCTCTTTTATACCTAATTCGACCCATTCCATTTACATTCAAGTCGACCACTTATAATCAAGCCAACGCCAATGCTCACACATTCCAAGTACTGGGTCCGAAAACCATTCAAACAAGATTCAAGAACACTTCAAACAATCCATATGCATAATCAAAACAACCCAACCAATATACAAGGCCACCCGAAACCTTCCAAACTCCATAGGAACAATAACAACACATTTCCTTCTTCCAAATTCGTAAAATATATCAACAATCCACACGTTAACAACTTCATTTTCATAAATACAAAAGACTACATTAAAATCACATTAACTTCCAAATCAGCCCACACGATTATAACTTCAACTTGGATCATTAAACCTTCATTTTACATCATAGAATCCACAACAACAACAACCAAAACACTAAGTAAATTTAGTTCATTCCTTCTACACCAAAACAGCCTACATTCGGCCACCACACCAATACACAAGTTTTATGATTTTCATCCATTCCTACACTCTACAACATACACAAACCATCCATAACATATAAAAAAGAGGATTGAACCTTACCTTTTCCACTTAGCTCTTCACTTGGCTAGGGTTGATGCTTTGCAAGAATGAATGGTTTGCTTGTTCCAACAAGCACTCCACGTTAATAAGGACCTTCCAATGAGTGGAAAAGCTAGAAGAAAATATTTTTTTGATCAATTTTTCATGGGATTATTTTTAAAGGCTTGGCCGAATGGGCTCTTTTTTTTCTCCAAGCTTCTTCAAGCTTCTAAGGGGTGAAGATGATGAATCTAATTATTTGGTCATCTTTCACCTACATATATTATTCATCCATGTGTACCATATTCCACTCATGGCTTGATGAATTTTTAATTTTCCAAGCCAAGCAAGGGAACCACCCATAAGCCACACGCTTTATCAGGCTTGTTTCATGTGAAATGTCAACTTTCCATAATTAACTATTAACCCCAAATTTTCCTTAATATTCCATACCAACAAAATCATAGCAACTTGTGCTTTAAAACGAAACCGGAGGTTAAAAGTCTCTACCTCGTATCCCGAAATAGTCTTCGTCCTTAACTTATCGTAGTTAACTCTAATGTCCCAATGTACAAAATACGGACATAACCGTAATTAATAAGACATCGAAATTCATTAAGCCCCTTTTATGGAGTGTCCAACTATACCACGCCTTTAGCCTCCTACTTTTCTCCACGACTCATCTTCATAATATCCTTGAAATTCTCGCCGCCTGGTTCTCCGAATTTCTATTTATGCCTATACAATACCATTGAAATTTGATTTTCAACACCATCCATTCCCATGACTCGTCCTTTCATTATCTTAGCTCATTTGTCCCGTACCCTCCTTAACTACTTGTTTGCATCGCAGCCTATGCATCATAGTCCTTCTTAGTGTTCTCACGCCTCTTGTTCTTAACAAGAAATCCACACAAAGTACACCCTTTTCCTTTTCTTCTTTCGTCGAATCTTCATCTTCCTTTATGATACTACAACTTGTGCACACACATATAGATATATAACTAACAAAAAAAAATTCAATTTTCTTCATGATCGCATTCGCGTCTTTCACATAACTATTGTCTTATAATTTCAATTTGTTTTCCCTTGGAGAAAGCCTACCGATTCACTAACCTTTCCTTGTTGCCTGGTCACATAATTCCCTTTTAACCATTTCATTGACACCTTCTCCTTCCTTTAGTCCAAATAGTTTCTTTTACTTATACAATGCTTATTTCCATTAGTCATCCTTTACTCTCGTGAGGAAACTTTGAGTATGTTTCGTTATTTATGCAAATCCCTTTTTAACAAGAAAATATCATTTTGCCCTAAGTTCTCCTTCCATTTAGGTCTATACCGTACCATCCCGTCACTATTCCATGCCCTTCTATCCACTGTTAGTCCTTCCACCCGTTTAGCTCATTTACTCGCAATTCTTCTTTAACTATGTGTTCGTGCTGCAACGTACATCGAGTTTTCCCTAGTGTCCTACTACTTCTTGCTCTTAGCACGGAATTCTTATAGTTTACACTCTCTCTATGATTCATTCATTGAGCCTTTATACGTATTTCTGACGCTACGGTCGAGTTGTCTTCCATACACGTTCCTTACATTTCATTTTACTCCTTCTATCACTGAATCTCTCGGCCTTTACCGTAATTCTTGTCCCATGCCATTAATTTTCTAATAATTTGTGTCATCCCATCATCCTCGTTATTATCTCGACGATTGATCGGTTTCTTACAGCTAAATTATTAAAGCATCCTTTGTACCCCCGGGGTTAAAGATTTCCCGTTACTTTACTCCTAAATGCTCTCCTCCTTTCCTCATATTATAACATTGACCATAAAGTTCATAGAATATCCTTTTACAGTTGCAGATCCATTTGATTTCCAAATCATCTTTTAGGAGGGCTTCCTCCCTTTCCAAGGTGATTATGTCTCCGCCGTGCCGTGCCTTTAGTTCCTCGATCGCTTCTCAAGAACTCGAATCCCCTAACATTGTTACCGAACCTACTTATTCTTCCTCGCTTCCCCTTCCTCTTCGTGGTTACTTCCCTTCAGTCCTAATTACCAGTATTTGTTCTCCTAATTCTATACGTTCATTTCCTGTCCGTGCTATCATACCCTATTCCTTTTACACACCTACTCCCAAATTTTATCCCAATAGTCCCTTGCTTTGCCCGTCATCTCTCTCTCGGAAGCTTCACTCACTCTCATTTCTCACTTCTCTCTTCTTTTCTCAAGACATTCTAATCTCTTCTCTTCCTATTTATGCTCACTTTCTTCCTTTCCCCGATGTTATTGCATTAGGACCTTTTAACTCTAACCAGCAGTAAGAATAACATTAACTTACCTTGTAATATGCGTACAATTTTCGCCACTTGAACTTCGTGTTACACCCCATACTTTCAGAGAAGCACTTGTTAAATTTTAACATAAGCATGTCAAGCAATGCAAGGATTGAAGGGCAAGTGAATTAAGGATATTAAATTTGTTGGAACTTGGAAGAAAATATGAGGGGTAATTTTGGCCCAAATGGGAGAAAGAATATCTTTTAGTAGATGAGGTGTTTTAAAGCAAAGTAAAAGCCTAAAATAAAGTTCATCGAGTCTATTTTCTAATGCAAAAAAACCGCTCATCGATAGGATATCGGAGTAGAGAATTATAGATGTTACAAGTTCGGCTGACAGAATATAAACGCGTGCTACAACAGATGTCTGCTCGATGTCGGCTACATCTGATGACCCCGATCAAAATTTGAACCAATATAAAAGGGGCTTGCCCCCTTTTTTTTCAGCCAAAAAACCTCTTCCACACTACCCTAAAATCCTCTAGAAAGTTTCCCAACTCCTAAACTCAAATTTCAAGCCTAAATCAACTATAATTCCCCAATTCTGGTCCAGGCAACGTATATTTGCGAGTATAGAATCGTATGGCGACGCGTGTGGTTCAGGTTTAAGGTGAAAAAAAATAAAGATATAGCGATATTATCAGGATTAAGGTATGAATCTCCTATTATTAATGTTAATTTTGGTTTATTTACGGAAATAAAACCGTTAAATAGCTGTATAATAATTCTATTGGTGGAGATGCAGATAAATATTATATGGGAGGTTTATGGAGTATTTGGTATTAAGAATAACATGGTTTATGTTGGTCTTGTTGTTGTTGTTGGTGGTTACTATATTGTAATTTCCGGCTAGGCATATAAAGAGAGAGCTTTCATGCCGAAATTTTTGGCGTATTCTAGAAAGATTTATCTGGAGGCTTAGGATAAGTATATAACAACGGGCCTAACAATAGTATGAATGGCTTTATATGTAGATTACGAGACTATAAATGATCTTACGTAGATTGCAAGGCAAGAAGTAAGTTGGAAAGTGAAATGTAAGCTTCCAGTATATAAGGCAAACCTTTTTTCTTTTGGCATGATCCTTGTTGTTATTCATTCTATATGTACCCCATATGATTCCATTCTTAGAAAAGTAAGGTCTAAATGCTTCTTGTGATGGCTTATTGATATTGTACTCCTATGCTCTCCGAAGGGAACACCCATAAGGTGCCAAGTTGAGTTGTGTATATGGTTTTACTAATGATTTCGAGGAAATGAGTTTTATACTAAAGGAAACATAAAGTTTGAATTTCAAAAACCACTCCGAAGGGGATGCGAGATTTTACTACTTCATTTCATTTACGATTGATGTTTACATTCCACAGTATCATTCCTTTGTATTGATATGATCATTTATTCTTTGGGTAAGGCAATAAGATGAAATTGAGTAGAACATAGGAAGTAAGAATTTCATATCAATTCTACCCTCAAACCTGGAAGTACGTCCTCCATAGTCTAGTGAGATACAAATTTGATAACTTTATGAAGGACTAAGGCTAATAGCTAACCGGATTGTGATGAATGGATTAGTGACTTATGATATGATTGAAATTGATACTTATGGATTGAGTTTGTGTTGACATGATTGTGATATTTAGGAAGCGCCGCCGTTGCGCCCATCATTATGAAGCCGGAAGCGGCTGCCCGAAGGGCCCATCATTATTATGCCCGGCGGCCACTAGGTCCAAGCGGCCGTCCGAAGGGTCCATCATTATGAAGCCGGGGCCGGTGGCCATCATTATTATGCCGGAAGCGTCCGGCGGGGACTATTGTGATACTAGCAAACGGACCATTCATTAACATGCTCAAGCGACACGTGTGTTGGATTGCATTATTTACTTAAAGATGGTGTTGAGACTTCGTGGGCACATTTATGTTTCTTCCAATGAAGGTTGCAGGTGTTGAGTTAGATTGTGATTTCTTCTCTCCTAAGTCAAGTTATGATTATGACTTGTTACCATCTTACATACTCAGTACATTGTCCGTACTAACGTCCTTTTGTCGGGATCCGCGTTCATGCCGTGCCCCCCAAATTGTTTAGCCAGGTTAAATGTATAGCTAGGATGCTTGGACGTCGGGGATTGGCAAGCTCCACCTCATTCTGGAGCCGTGCCGAGTCATGTATAGATATGTATGATTATAGGTATGTCGTGTCCCGTCCCGACTCATAATGTTCGGTTACTTCTTAGAGACTTCTCGCGTACGTTGTCCCGTGACATGTTTGTCGAGATGTCAACAAAGTGATGTCAGTTGAGTCATTGTGTACTTTAAAAGAGTATGTATTTTAGATGATTTCCATTTGGAAAAGTTTTATGTTCTTAAATTTTTTTGAAATAATAGGTTTTGATAGAGCGAATATCTAAGGGTTCACTCGACTCTGATGAGAGCCGGGTGCCCGTCATGCCCTATCAGGATTGGGGTGTGACACTTCGTTACCTTATTCGATTAATGCCTTCCATATACTGCAATGTCGGTTGCTGGGATACACATAACCGTTGGTACAAACACATATGAGATATCATACGCATACGCATATATTTTCTAACGCCTTCCTCACAAGTACATCTGAATACTTTTCAAACCTATCATACTTTTCAAACCTATCTGCATACTCCATTTTCCCTTAGGCTACTCTAGTTTCTCATTTGTCTCTTATGTTTGAATTTATAGAACTTTTAGTACACTTCCCAGGGTCACCCATCCTAGTATTTCTCTTACCTCAAAGACGCTTAACCTTCAAATTCTCGATAAAATCCAGATTGTGTTAGTCTATAATTGCACCCACCTTAACGTGACCTTCATCACCTAATCTCGAGCAAGTTGAGGTCTTAACAGATTCCAAAACATTCTCGTAACGCATCTCCCTACAAATTAGAAAGGATCTCTTATTCTTCCGACAACACAATTACTACCTCGGCCTTTTTAATCCTCAATATCCAACTTTCATCTGTATGTATGACTACTTTCCATCCTAGATTTCAAAATTCCCCATGGTGATGAAAACACCTTGGTCACTGTTACTTATAAATACTTGGTTTTCAGCCCCTTTTGATTTTCGCTCGCCGCTATTAAGTAATAATCTACGGAAAACACATACACAGAAATTCCAATAAAGGCTCATATACCCGTAGCGATCGGTCTCTAGGCTGAGCTGGTGGACTATAAGGTGAAGTGTGCTCCTCGTCATCGTCTACCCACCATCCGCTCGTCCGGCCTTCATCATCTCTCTCATCTGAGTCCGAGGAATGTAGATAGCAGGGCAACTCCTATTTACCGACGGCCAGGATAGGGGGCTGGAGTAATCCGTAACACTTACCGGGGAAGTTGGTCTGACGTAGTGCTCTACCATGGGAGCAGCTAATACAACCTTGGGGATCTCCTCCTCCAGTGTCCCAGGCGAATACTCAGACGAATCTGTGTCATAACTGTCCTCTGGGGGGTCCTCCTCCCTTGGAGTCAAAAACTCTGGAGGAATCGTCGATTGGTCCTCCGAGGGATCCGTCTTAATGGAATAACTGAGGCTCCTCCGACTCGGTCTTGGAACCTCGCGGTTCGGATTCACTCTGGGGGCCTTCTTAGCACCCCACTATCTAAAGCGATCTCTTTGTCTCTCATCGTCCGCACTTACCGCAAAAAAAATCGAAGCGATCTTTCCTAGACTACGGCTCTATCGCACGATCTAAGATAGAAAGAAAGGTCAATGATTCTAAATGCCCTAGAGCCTCTTGTTATAAGTGTGGCGGCTTCACACCCACAAATAGGACTCTGGGACACGTGCGTAGACAATCCCTAGGATAAATCGTTCGATACCACATTTGTCACGACCCAAGCCGATGGGCCATGACTAGTGCTCGAACTGGACACCCGTATACGAACCTGCTCGATATGATCAGACCGAAACTGGAAATAATATGACAATCTGTAAAAGCACGCTGTAAACTCATCATATCATACATCAAAAAGAACCTGTCTCTTGAGAAGCCACAGCTAACCAAACATAACAAAATATGCAAGCCGATAAGGCTGCCACTATGCACGAAAATATCCAAAACGAACTACATCTGCATAGCTGATCAAACCGTATATACGCAACCTACATATGTCTACGACCTCAAAGAGTATAACAAAGCCTATGTCAAAGGATATGTACCGAAACGACTCGATCTCCGAACACTAGAGCCCTCCAAGCAGCTAAGTCAAGTCCTAAACCGAGGATCACCAACCGAGTGTCGTACACGGGCATGAAACGCACCCCCGAAGAAGAGGGGGTCAGTACGAATAGTGTACTGAGTATGTAAGGCATGAAATCAACATGTACATAAAATCCTAGAAAACATTTGAGACATGTCAATGAATGGGCAAAATAAATGCATCAGTACAGCTATATCAAAGAAACACATATATCCATAGAAATATCACAACAAAGGCCACAGTGTCACCCCCTATCAACTGTGCCATATATATACACACCACAACAAAGGCCACAGCGTCACCCCCTGTCAACTGTGCCATACATATACACACCACAACAAAGGCCACAGCGTCACCCCCTGTCAACTGTGCCATACATATACACATCACAACAAAGGCCACAGTGTCACCCCCGTCAACTGTGCCATACATATACACATCACAACAAAGGCCACAGCGTCACCCCCTGTCCACTGTGCCATACATATACACATCACAACAAAGGCCACAACATCACCCCCTGTCAAAGGTGCTATATATACACACAGCAAAGGTCACAGCGTCACCCCCTGTCAACTTTGCCTTATATATATACTACAAAGGTCACAACGTCACCCCCTGTCAACAATGCCATATATATACATGAAGAATGAAAATGAGTGCAGTGCATAATCAAAATGAAATAATAGAACTCTGTAATGTCACAAAATAGCTATATACATATATTATACTCATGGCATGCATAGGATTTCAACTAAAAACTATCGCTCTATCCCACCTTGAAGGAACAATTTATAAGGTGAGATCAACAATAATGAAATTAATCGAGAAAATCATGAAATAGCTTAACATTTTTACATCATCGTTGAAATCATATTTGAGACCTTTAAGCATAAAATCATCCTCAACGTAATCCTCATAAAAACATTCTCATTTTTAACATCATAAGAAGTTTTAAGAGTCATAAACTTCTAGCTTTTGAAATCAAGAAGGTTATGGAAACACTTATGGAATCATACCATAGGAATCATGCCTTTGAAAGAAAGGGACGAGCCTTAACATACCTTTCGGTCGCCTTAGTCATTCAACGTTCATCCTTCCAAGCTCGTAAATCTACATAAAACCATTCATAGTATTATTACGCTCAATGTCATATGCTCATCTTAAGCCTTCAATTTAATTCCGTTTATTATTTTCTGAAATTCGGGCAACACCTCCCTGTTTATATGTCTAGCCCAAAATCACAATCCAATAACCAACAACAAAAACAACAATACCAACATCACAACAATATTATCAACACCAATAGGCTCCATAAAACATCCCACACGATGTTTTTCAAATTACTCAACTAACCATAACAATATCCACAATACCATAATCAAAGAATTATATTCAATTTAATCTCAAATTAATCCAAAATCTCCTTTCAAATTCATTCCATAGTCATCATCTTCACTTTAATAATTTGCAACTTCTATACTATGATTTTCTTCTTTTATAGGACTTGCTAAACCTTCAAATCAACTTAATCATGAGAAATAGGATGGAGAACATACCTTACACTATAAGAACTTCACCCTACTCAACTTTTTCCAAGACCAAATTTATCATAACATTAAGTGGAGACAAGAACAATCCTTCTCCATGACTTAGCTTGGGGCTTTAGAGTTTAATCCTCTTTTGTGATGATATAGAATGTTTTGGAATGGTGGAGATCCTTCAAGATTATTCTTGTAGTGAAAAGAGAAGTGTGGAAAATTCTAGAGAGGTGTGGAGAGGTTAGGGGAGTTCTAGAGGATTATGGAGTTGAAGAAAATGACTAAAATGAAGTGTAGAGGCCCTTTTATAGGTGCCAAATTCGGATTGGGCCGGGTCAAAACATAAGTGGGCTTTTAAGTGGATTTTCCGAATTCCCGCCTAGGTTCGGGTTCCTCCGGCTGTCCGTTTTAAAATGCCCATAACTCTCTGCTCTGATGTCGGATTGACGAACGGTTGGTTGCATTGGAAACTAGACTCGATGAACTTAATTTTAGGCTTTTGAAACACCTTAAAAATCCTCATATACTCAGGGATACACCCCTCCAAAGTTGACTCAAAATTCTGTCCAGAATTCAGCCAACTTTTTTTTTTCTTCAAATTTTCGACAAACTTATTTTCTTCGCTTTGCTTGGTCCCGGAATATTCTAAAACTCTCCATACATGATATGTATCATTAATAATACTTGATAATGGTCATGTCCTTTGGTTTCAAGGTTGTCCTCCCCGGTTACGACTTACGAGATCGTAATTCATCCTTTACTTCATTGTTACGAATTTCCCATGGCTTGTACCTTCCAAAACTTCATGGAACGTCTTTGATACTCCATTAATATGGTGAAGTATGTGGCATGCTCATGCTCTGAGAATGCGAGGTGTAACACTTAGCGGCAGCTGCATTCAGCAAAACTCAAACCGAACAAAGAGACAACACCACCTACATAGATACATAATCACAGTACACGTGCCGACGAGGCCGCCGCTAAACAATATCATAAGTTAATAGGCCCATTTAACAGAACATAATTCTCATGACCAACACCAACACACGACATAGGGTCTACGATCCTCTAAGATTAGGAAACATCACCCTCATAAAAGGTCAGGACTACACGTCCACCGACATATCCAAAACATATACAGTAACTATGCAGTCATAATCATATACCAAAACAGGCAAGTCCGAATGAATGGCACTTGCTGACCTACTAACGATGCTCCTATAACGGCGCGCCTTCAGTAAACCTGTCCTGACCCGCAGCACGAGATGCAAGTCCCAAAATGGAACAGTCAGTACAAAAAATATGTACTGAGTATGTAAGGCAGGATGAAATACGGTAATGAAACAGACATAACCATAAGATAAGAAAAACGAAGGACATAATTTGAAAGCAGTTAATATGCAATGCATGACAAAACCATTTTTCACATGCAATATAGTGTGTGTGTATATATATATATATATATATATATATATATATATATATATATATATATATATATATATATATATATATATATATAAAATGTATTAGGACTCGGTGAGATATCGTACCCAGCCTTTTCGGGACTCGATAAAAAAGCATCATTATCATAATATCTTCTTGCGTCCGGGGAAACTTCATATCATCATCATCATCATAACGTACCCGACCCTTTTTGGGACTGGGTAAACGTACCCAACTGATCAGTGGTTGCACATCTACGTGCTTAATTCTACCCGGCCGACTATAGCGCGGCTCAATAAGTAAAATAGTGAAAATAGAGTGTGTGTGTGTGTATATATATATATATATATATATATATATATATATATATAAACGCATACAAATTCAAGAAATAAACATCGGCCTTTCGGAGTGACGTAAGATCATGACCTCCGAATTAGTTATGGAATGTAGGATTATAACCAATAAACAAGCATACGGATTATACGTCACATTTTGTAGAATTTAACAAGGGTCAAGAAATGCGCACTAACAAACTTTTAATCATAATCAATAAGCTCTTTTAGAGAAAATCGTATAAAATATACTTTTCTATAAAATCGGTAAATCTAGTAAAACATGGCTTTTTCTCAAAATCCAGCTTTCTTATAAAAACGTATCCTTTTTTTGTAAAACTTCAGACGGTTCGAAAGGAGAAGCGTGCGCGCTAAATAGCTCGAAGTCTCGTGCCAAGAAAATAAGGACAGCTAAACCTTACATACCTGTCTCTGCTGCCTTGCTAATCCCGACCTGCTCCCTTATTCCACCG